>NC_056751.1:318901095-318907934 GCF_019279795.1 Protopterus annectens
AAAAGATAGTTCATATTTAGTACTTTCTTCTACCAGACAGCAAAGACTGCTCAGTGCACTTTCAGCTTTAAACTCATAAAAACATACACTTAGAAATAACATTTCTTTAATAATATAATCAACTACACAACAAAGGTTTTCAGTGACTGGCAGAGAAAACAGATAAATATGAATAAAACTGTATATGCAGGACATGTTTGTGCTGTGGCACTCTAGCATGCAAAGACAAGTCTAAGGAAGGAGATTTCATAGGATAAGCTGGAGAATGTTGTTACGGATAGGAAATACTCAGTTTGATACCCTGCCAATTTTAACCAGGACATAGGAATATGTCTGTAGTGATAACACTGACCTTATGAGTACTGCAGTCAAATTAATGCAAAAAACAAACCATAGTTAACATATACAAAACATTTTTTGCTGTAAATACTTAACTGTCTCATTGCATTAAAATTCACCCGGTGTGCCAGTACTAATAATGCTGCAGGCTTATTAATTTAATTTTAAGTATATGTCGCCCCCATGTGGTAATTTTAAGAAGTTCAATTAAGTTTTTCAACTCCATTAAACTTATAACTATTATTTATACTTCACAAGTATTTGATTTTATGTCACTGCTTTCTCCAGATAAAGCAGCTGTCATTTTCATTTCCTCACTGTCTATGGGTTTGTTTAGACTCCTATTACAGAGTACATTGTTTAAGAAGCTTATATAATATGGTATCAGACCTACAACCATTAATTATTCAACTTTCAAACCCAGATTAGACATATTTGACATGATCTGGAGATGAAACCATTGCATGCAATGTGTAAATCCCAAAATACATAAATAAATAAACATATTCATTTCCCCATAATATATTTATGTGGCAACAATCATATCTATATTTCCTTTTATTTGCATTATAAAAATTCTTGCTACAAGATTTGCCATCTAATTAAGTGTAAATAAAATGGACACCTGTTCAAAGATGTACTGCAATGTAGCATATAAGGCAGTCTGGACAGCTGTGAGTAAATACTTAAATACATAAACTGTGTGAATAAATATTCTCCCTGTTTCCAGTGCACACATTGTTAACCAAATAATCTAGAAATACTACTAACAATACTGTTATCAAAATACTGACACCTCCTCCCATTACTGGCCCTTTTTATCTTGATGCAATACTGTAGATTACAGATAATTCAAAAGTTAATGAGAAAATATGTTCTGTTACCTCTTAAATACAATCTCTGTATCAGAGTTATATCCTGAACAGAAAATCAGTCACCTATAATGGTTTAAAATATTTTAAATGAAATACAAACAATACTGAAACATTTAAAATGTTATACATTTCATAAAAAAGACTCAAATTGATTTAGATATGCTATAAAAACTACAGGACAATAAAATATTAGTTAATGCAGGTGATCTCTAAAGTCAGCTTACAATACAAAATAAAAATAATGCGGCAAATGGAGTACATACACAAAGCAAAATACGCTCACACAGACCTTTTTCATCCCAGGAACTCCCTCTGTAGATGTAATTCTGGAAAAAGGGATATTAGGTTTACTAAAATCTAGATTTTGAATGCTTATAACTTAATACATTTATTTCATGTAGCATTTATATGTAATAAGACAATAGTTTACGATATAAACTCTTCAGTTTAAACTTTCTCTACCAAGCAGGTCTGGATAGATAACAAGGTCTTCTCAGAAATTAAACACATTCATGCTCCTTCCACAGAAAAATGTTCAAATTATCCACCTTTGGACTTAAACTTTCATGCACAGAACATCTAAGTGACATAGCTAACAAGCAAATGTGCAGGATTTCAAAGCACATCTGTTTTTTGTTAGAACATTCTTAAGTATGCCTTCTTCAAGGGCAACTTCCACAGACTTGTCAGGTGTCTTTGGTAACAAATATATGGGTATTGTTACAGTGCTTGGTTAATCCTCAATTTTCTTCATATTCACAGCTTGTAGAATCTCTATAAATATATCATTTGTCTAATCAGTGTGCCTCTTTCCAGAACTACTACTTATGTTAACAGTATTCAATAAACAAGACTTGAGGGTGTATACCTAAACATCGAACGCTGAAAAGTTTGAATACCAAAACCTCGAACTTGAAAGATTGAAGACTGAAAATATCGAAGCCGCGGAACATCGAATTCTTTCCCAGGGAAAGAATTCGGTGGGCCATTTCCACGGCTTCGCTATTTCCTCCACTGTGGTGCGAGCTCGGAGTTGGTATATTTAAGTAGGGGGTGTGTGGGGGGGCACAGCCTCCCATGTTGGGGGGTGTGGGGGTGAAGCCCCCACATTAGAAATAGTTTGTAGTGTTTGTGTGTTTCGCGTTTTGTAGTGGAACAGCGATTTTTTTCCCAGAGAAAAAAATTGCTGTTCTCAGTCTTTGAGGTTTTCAGCTTTTGTGGTTTTGGGTTCAATGTTGTAACATTCAAAGTTATGACACTTCGATGTTATGATATAGACCCAAGACTTGAGCATCTCTCATTAAATCCTGGGATTTAACTAGAACTATAACTGCAGCTCTGCACATGAACTTTCTCTGTGGGTGCAACATTTCTCATTTTGATTTTTTTATTAAATGTCTTATTATGAGTTAATGTTTTTTCTGAATTTTTGTTTATAAATTTGGTATAAGCCTGCCAAATGTGGATCTCAGCCTTTCTGGCATAAGCATATCTGCAGGATACAAACCTTTTGCCATGTGAGGTATTGCAAGACAAATATAGATGTGGGAAGAATATTGTAAACCAGAACCTTCTAAACAAGAACTTTGACGGTTTTGTTTCCATTATGTCACATTTATTTTTTTTTACTCATCTCTCCCTTTAATGCTGTGCAGCTTTTTACAGACAGACCATAGCTGATGTATGGCATGGAGCTGATGTAACCAGAAAAATTCCATTTCCATTCATAGAGTTTTCAAGTGTCTATATCATGACACCAAAAAGTAATTTCTTTGAATGGCTTTTCAATCAAAAATGCTGTTAATAGAAATTGCTCTTGGGGGGGGGGGGCTGCACCCCCCGCTAAATATATATACCACCTCCATGATTGCACTACAGTGAGGAAAGGGCAAACTTTCCAATCTTCACTGTACCGCGGTCTCACAAAAGCAATTTCTATTAATGGCATTTTCTATTGAAAACCATTCGAAGAAATGACTTTTCTATGCCATGATACAGACCCAGTTTTCAAAGTCAACACTACTAAAACAAAATCCATTAAGAAGAGATGTACTAAATTATACTCCACTCCCAAATTTATGCAGGCCATGATATGTATGATCTCTCCAAATATTTTATTCTCATGCCAGGATAAGCATAATGTGATACGTTCAGTTGTATACAATGACTTTGTGGAGGAGCGGTAATGCTGGATCTCCTGAATGCACACAGATATCTGGCACTTAAAGCAAGTCTACTGAAATAGGTGTTGCGTAAGTGTTGGCAAATATATTACAGGCCAACCTTTCAAAATTCATTCATAAACTTATGACACAATTTAATCTGTTCAGTTTTAAATCCTGTACATTTTTGTTAACTATTTGCACCAGCAAAGATAGCTTAATTTAATTTCAAACCATTTTCAAATTTTAAACTTGTTTCTGACACAAGCGTCTTTGAACACACTTACTATTTATTCCAAATACAGTTCTACCTCTCAGCAGTTGCTTTAAAGGAATACATTGAGTAGTAGAAAGTAGGATGGGAGATGAGCAGTTCAGGTTCAGATCAGGATGCAGCAAAACTATCGTAATGCTTACAGTGAGACAGATAGTTGAGATGTTAGAAATGAGGAAGACGTCCAAACGGGCATTATTAGACTAGAAGAAAGCATATGACAAGGCTCCAAGAAACCTGATCTGAGCAGTCCTGTGGTAGTTTGAAGTTAAAGATACATTGGTAGAATTAGTGCAGGCTATCTATAAGGAACCAGTGATACAAGCCCAAACAGTATTGGAACTCAAAGAGGTCTTCCCAGTAAGAGTGGGTGTGTCAGGTTCAGCTGTGAGCCCACTACTGTTCATACTAGTAATAAACCACATCAGCAAACAGGTTGGAGGGAACACATCAACAAAGTTGCTGTATGCAGATGATATGACATTACAGGCAGACTTTGAGAAAGAACTTTACAAAGGATAGGTGAATGAAATGAAAAAAGGAAGGCACATGGCATGAAACTGAGTACAGACAATACAGTTGTAATAGCAACAAATGGGGGAAGTCAGAAGAAGCAGAACAATGAGACAGAAGGGAAAATAACAGAACAGGTTAACAGATTCAAGTATCTGGGAGGGGTGCTGAATGGGAAGGGAAGTCTGAATGAAGAGGTCAAAGCTAGAATCAGATGGACTGCAGCCAACTGGCACAGAAAGGCAGAGGTAGTGTATGACAGAAGAATTCCAAATAAGCTAAAAAGTAAGATGTACAAAACAAAAGCTTGATCAGTCCTTCTGTATGGTACAGAAGCTTAGACAGTAAAGGCAAAGCAGTTCAGAAAACTAGAGATGAGGGAGATGAAGTGCCTGAGGTGGATGGTAGGATGTACACTGTGGGACAGACAAAGAAATAAGGACATCAGAGCAGAAGCAAAAGTAGCGCCAATTGCAAAGAAGGTCAAGCAGAGCAAATTACTTTGGTTTGGGCACATGTGCAGAAAAGCAGAAGACAATTTGGTGAAGAAGATTTGGGACAGACAGGAAGAACACAAGAGGAAACTAGGATGTCCAGCGAAAAAGATGGATGGATTGTGTGAGGGAAGACCTGCAACAGTCACACACACCTATCGAGGAAGGTAGGAGAGTGCACTGAACTGACAGAGATGGTGCCAATTGATATGACACCCTGACCCATGCAGAAAATGAGAAAAAGGGGATTGACGATGATGATGATGATGATATATATATATATATATATATATATATATATATATATATATATATATATATATATATATATATATATATATATTCCCTTCACAAATTCGAAGTTTCAAAAGTTTGAACTGCAAATGGTCGAGACCATATGATCGAAGTTTTGAAACTTTGAACGTTATGAATGGAGCTTGCTGTACAGCACAGAACAGGAAATGTATCTTTTCCTCGCTGTAGCGTGATCTCAGTATTGGTATATTAATTTAACTGGGGATATAGGGGGTGCAGGGGGGCTTGCCCCCTGTAAACTTAAAAAAAAGTTTTGTTTTTTATTTTCTTATTACAATTTCAAAGTTTCAAAATTTCGATCTTATGGTTTCAACCATTTGTAGTTCGAAGTTTTGAAACTTTGAGCTTCTGAAGTAGATATATATATATATATATATATATATATATATATATATATATATATATATATATGGGTCTAGGACAGTCTACCAAAAGACTGTGTCACCAAAAGTGAAACGGGCTGTCACAGTTTCGCAAAAGCACCTTTTAACGAAAAAAGTGCTTTTGCAAAACTTTCGTAAAAGTACAGGGAATCGAGGGGAAGTGGTAGTGGGTGAGATCAGACTACAGTGGGGATAAGGGAATATTCCCTTTTCCCCACTGTAGTGCAATCTCGGAGTGAGAATATAAAAGTATGGGGGTGTGGGGGGTGCAGAGGGGCAACACCCCCTGCGTAAACATGGCGTGTGTGTGTGTTTTTTTTTTTGTTTTTGTGTATGTGTGTTTTACCTTCCATTTACCGAAACTGCTTTTTCGGTGAAAGCAGTTTCGGTAAACGGTGTTCGGTAGGGTTGGATTTGGACAGTTATATACACAGTAAAAAACAAATGGTGTCGGCAATATTTACCTCCAACAACAATGAAATAAACAGTAAAAAACAAAGCAGGAGGTAGCAGCCACGGCTATGTAGAATAACAGATTTATTAGTAAAAGAGGTGAGCACTTTCGTGGCACCATCCACTTCATCAGACAGTGGCTGCTACCTCCTGCTTTGTTTTTTACTATAGATATATATATATATATATATATATATATATATATATATATATATATATATATATATACATTCATCCTCAACCTCTTTTCCCATTTTGAACATGGGGTTGGGGTGTCTTCTGCAGTGACAATCATCTCAAGTCAAGGTTTACACTGTCGTGTCTCTAGCCTTGCAGCAATAGTTCATTCGTACCACTCACTCACGCACACACTCTCACGTACAGCCAATTCTGAGTGTCCAATCCACCTACTGCATGTCTTTGGAATGTGGGAGGAAACCAAAACACCCAGAAGAAACCCACGTGACCACAGGGATATAGATATATATATATATATATATATATATATATATATATATATATATATGTGTGGATTCACTTTGGAATCTCGAAATTCCAAAAAACATTGAATTTCATATGATCAAAACCATATGATCAATGTTTTGGAATATCGAAATTCTGAAACAACCCCCCCCAAAAAAACAACAACTTTTTAAATGTTTATGCATGGGGGGCAAGTCCCCCTGCACCCCTGCTACTTAAATATACCAACTGCGAGATCGCACTACAGAGAGGAAAAGGGAAATCTCCCGTTCCGTGCTGTAAGCAGATCTCCGTTCAGAATTTCGAACTTCTAAAACTTCGATCATATGGTCTTGACCATATGAAATTGTTGATTTCAGAATTTCAACATTCTGAACAGAACCTATATATATATATATATATATATATATATATATATATATATATATATATATATATATATATATATATATAGTTAGTTCTATTATCAATCGCTGTCTTCCAGAAAGCCAAATCACAGAATGGCAAAATATTTACCTTTAAGAGTTTAAGGCAACAAGCCCCCACAC
>NC_056751.1:319265934-319280174 GCF_019279795.1 Protopterus annectens
AGTGTGATTCACTCACACAGAAATGTCCTTTATATGTATATGTTTGCGTAGGGGGTGACTGTACATTTTTAATTATTTGAGAACAACTCTGCACTTGGCTTGTACAGCAAATTCCTACAAAAGTTTTTTCACAAATATTAAAACACATGAATTTCCATGTGATACTTCTGTGTTTGATTATTCGGAGTCCTACCATTAACACAACAATATAACATTAGCATTTGCACTAAGTAATGGGTCCATATTGTATTCGGGGAGAAGTAAAAGAAAATAAACCTGGAAATTCAAAACTTGTGAATTACCTTGTCTTACAGCCAACATCTGGAACTTATTTTTAGTTTGTATACCAACACATTTGGAATTAAAACCTGTTTAAATATAATTGGTTTAAAATGTCACTACACACAGAACCTGTAAAAAGAAAGAAAAGGTTATTAAAATCAAACGCCCCTTCTGTGGAACACTTTCTTCTCTCTTCTTACTGAAGACATACAGCCTGTCTCTAGGTAATATGAATGTCTCTGTCCACATTTTGCAACAGACTTCTCCTGTCCAGAGTTTTAGGGTTTATGGCTGAAAATTAATGGAAAGTTCTCTCATTACATTTTGCAAAAGTCTTCTACATCTGCTTGGTGCTTTAGGATTTATGGCACACAGTCTATCTCTTGCAAAAAGAAACATAGAATGGATTATTTTCTTTTTAAACTGTCCAGACATAGTTGAGTCTTTATCTGGGAGCAGAAGCACTGAAAAACATTGCCAGGCACAATGTTGTCTATTTTAAATTATGACATATTTTCATTCATCTTCCTTGGGAAACTGAGAACAACAGAGATTATGTGAGAAACTCACACTTGCTCTACTGCTTAAAGACTTTTAACCAGTTCATCGCTAATCTCTATACTACAAATAAGTCAAACTTCAAAACTTTTCTTTTATCATAATAGTTACAACAGCAACAAGTCGTGTCTTTAGCATGACAGCTTCTGAGTATCCTGAGAATGTACCCTATTAGTTACTGTCTGCATGACAGTTAAAGGTTATCTCATGTATCTTTTTCTCTTTGCTTCTGCTATTTGGCAGAGATCATTTTACCATTTACTATTAGCTTCTTATCTCAAACAGAAATTAAATTCCTTTCCAGAATTTAGACTCACTGTCCATGTACCTAAAAATGGAATACTGAGAATGGTACTTGTACTGCAGTTCTGTTTTTTCATGATGCATTGTTTTGTGAGCTGATGTCCTGCTGCCTTAGCCTCCCCCATCTTCTTTCATGAAGATGCTTCAGAGTCTTTTTATTTCGGCTAGGTCAAAGATTTGGGATCCTGTGTCCTCCTATTTTGTCACTTCTTTCTCCTCCTTACCTGCATTTTTGAGACAGGCAGATAAGCTAATATGCTAGGTTCTTTTAGAAATACTGGCTGAGCACACCTTATGTTAAGAAATTATTTATTTATTTTATTTTATATTTGTTTACCGGGGTAGTCCGACTGGATACATGTCCATTTTCAGCAGAGGCGCGGGTAGAAAAGCTCCAGATAGACAAACTTACATAGATTACACAGAAGTTAGCAAACAATTATAAAAACAAAGTGATTATATGCAATGTTCCCTAGTAAGGACTCGCAATTCTCATGGACAGACAAAGTATTAGTTTAAGGGTGTGCACAACTATGCAACCAGCTTATTGTACATTTTTTTATTTTTTATATTTTTCCCCTAACAGATTTGTTTGATTTTCAATTGAATTGTACAGGTTATAAGTCCCATTAAAGGTGTGAAAAGTTTTGAAATGATTTATTGTGGTCTCATTTTTTTATATCACAAAAACCTGGCATTTTAACAGGGGTGTGTACACTTTTTATAGCCACTGTATGTCCTACATCTACAGCGTAAGGTTCATAATTGATGTACGAGTGATAATCCTCAGAACTAAATGCCCCCAGGAGAACCAGAGCAACCCAAGAGGAAAAGCAAGTGCATATGCATCCAGAAAGGAAAGAAGAAACCTTCAGACAGGGTGTAACAGACATAGCAAAGTGGGGGGGGGGGGGCAGAATACTGCAATACTGCATCTACTCTTATGGTAAGATCTTACATATCTGTACTATGTCCTTCCTTATCACTGTTGCAGTATTCCTTACTAAAGAAAGATTACATAAACTACTGGAGAGGATGGGAGGATAATACCATACAGCAGCCCTTCAATAAATCATGCAGAATGGCCCTTGCAAAACATCTCTGGCACTGGAAATCACATCCAACTTGTAGTGTTTACTAAAGGTGTGACAGAAGAACAAGTAGCAGCTTCCAAAAATGGATCTAGTATCCAAACCCTTGAGGAAAAGCACCCAAGGAGGCCATCACCCTGGTAGAATAAGCATGAAAAGTGGCAAAAAATGGCCTTAGAAATTCCAGGAGACGGCTTGCTTAGCAATGGCTAAACTCAATTTCTTGTAATGGAAAGAAATAAACAGTTGATCAGATTTCCTTATGTCCTTAGTCTTATCCAGGTAATATCTAGGTTGTCTATGCAGATCCAAGGTATGAAGAATCCTCTCACTATCATTCTGCTGAAATAGGAAAAGAGAAGGAAGATGAATGATTTGAATGAAAGACAAATCATTAACTACCATGGGTGTAAAAGAAAGATCTGTACAAAGAAAAACGTCTCTGTGAAAAAAAAAGAAAAGGGGGCACTGCCATGACAGCCTGTCTACAAAAAGGGCACAATTTTGTGCACTCCTTGCTTGTTTACGTACCACATAATAGTAGTGTTGTATGTGAAAATTCTCAAAGACCTGAGACCCAAAGTTAGTGCAAAGCATGAACAGCCAAAATCAGGGCTCTCACCTCTTTGATGTTGATATGGTCTGTGAGTTGCTTGGAAACCAAACTCCCTGAACTCTGATGCCATTGGAAGAGGCTCCCCAAGCCTGATTTGAAGCATCTGTATATAGGTCCTGAATGGGGAGAGGAGCCTAGGCAGACCAAGATTCAGAAAAATCTGATGAATCCAACAGAGGAACTCATGTTTGAGTCAAGACAAGAAAGGGATAAGAAAGTCTAGAGGATAGCAGTGTTGAAACTAAACAGTTTTCAGACACCACTGAAACTTTCTCATGTGAAGAACAGTGAAGGGGACCATAGGAAATGTAGATGCAATGAACTCCAGAATTTGAAGAAATTCTCTTTCAGGTACCATTTGAAGAAGAGGAAGTGGCTGGCAAAAAACAGTGAAAGAAAGGACCTTGGTTGGAGGAAGCATAGCCAGCATTAGCAAGGTCTGAATCCTGCAATTCAGAAAAACGTGGTCCTGAGAAAGGGTCAGAACAGACTTGAATCCCATACTGTGAAGCAGACAAACAGTATATTCTATATTCTAAAGCAGAAGCTGCTGAGAGAGGACTTGAATCAGAAGGTCATCCAAATAAGGGGAGATTTGAACACCCTGAAGTCTACAAAATGCTACCACCAGTGCCAGACATTTGGTAAAGACTCTCAGAGTTGTTGAAAGACCAAAAGGCAAAGCAAAGAGCTGATAATGTGAAGAGGAAACAGAGAAGCATAAAAGTTTCCTGAAGAGAGGGTGAATAACAATGTAAAGAAAGACATCCTTCAGATCTAGAGACACCAGGAAGGCCTGAAGAAGCAACAGACAAAACAGAAACTGGAGAAACAGCATACTGAATAAGGTAACTTTTAGAAATGTGAAAAGAGAAATATGGAATGGGCCATGAAGAATCCCCTTTCCTGGGAACCAGGAACAGTCTGGAATAAAACCCATTACATTGCTGAGAGGGCAGAACAGGTTGAGTGGTTCCTTGCCCCAAAAGGTCATGAAGAATCAGAGGAAAGGGAGGAAGCTGGCAAACAGCAGATTGACGAATGTCCAAAAACATAGGAATCTGTGGTGATTTGTTGCCAAACTGGAAAAGACTAAGTCAATCTGAGAGGAAGAGGAATCTGTCTGAGGAGCAGATGTGGTTGAATGTCAAACAGAGGCAGATTTGATGAGAAAAGAGTTTTTGCCCTTAGTACCCTGAGAAGGCTTTTTCAGGAAAACCTCTTTTGGAAGATCTCTTACCTCTGGGAGGGTGTCTTTGCTGCCTACATACAAAGGGAGATTTAGAGGGATAATTCCTCTGAATTTTAGAAATAGGATAAAAGAAGATCTGCTTGAGGGTCCTGCATAACATTTCCCTTATCCATCTTCATAGCAACATAGCAAAACAGATTTTCATTACCTAAGGGCAAATCCAATAACTTCGCTTTAATGTCTTCAGGAAGAAACTGCAAATTCAACCAGGAATATCTATGAATAACAGACCCTAACACAGCTGCCCTAGAAGAGGCATCGGCAGCATCATAACTGTATTTCATAGAATGAAGAGTTACCTGGGAAGCAGAGCTCTAAAGGAAAATGGCAGAAGATTTAGCTTCTGAATTACACATATCAGACAGAACACCCCCCAAGTCTAGAAAGAAGAGCCAGCACCTACCTTGTCATGTGGGTCTGGTAATTTAAGGCTCTGAAAGCTAATATGGCAGATGTATAAACTTAGTTTCCCATAACTGTACATAGCCCTACTATCCTTGTCAGAAGGTAAAAGTCTAGAAGATGGCAATAACTTAGAGGACTTATCAGTAGCCAGAGAAATCACTGCAGGCTCATAAAAGGGCACTTATATAAAAACTTTGAGCCTCAGGCACTTTATAGAACCTGACAGGTTTCTTTGGAACAGGAGGCTGAGAGTCTGGAGCCTGGAAAGCAGAGACAAATGTTCCTAAGGCGGCGTCCTACATTTAAGAGACTTCAGAAAGCTGGAGCAAGTCAGTCTGAAAGATGTCATAGTACCTCTTCAAGATATCATAAATTTGGGAACAGCTCCAATTATAATGTTTCATTGTGTGTTCAGTAATGTACCCAAAAGATAATTCCTCAATTGGGGAATCGGGGGAAAGGCAATCATCTCCCTCATACTCAAGGGCAAAAGGGGAATTAATATGAGAAGGGTAAGCTAAGGACCCTTCCCCAGAATCCAACTGTACATTCTCTTCAGAAAAATGAAAATCCAAGGGTGTTTAAAAAGGGTAGAACATCAGGGAACAGAGGAGGGAACAAATAGCCCCTGACAAGGCTTAAGGACTTAGAAAATATTCTGTGTGAAGTCCTTACATTCTGTGTGTGGGCCCTTAGTCACATGAGCCATGTCTGTTTTTAAAGGGAACATCATCCCTGACAATCTGAGGAGTTTCAGGACCCCCTGACTTCAATAAGGGAACCAGGAACTTCTTCCCTTACAAGAATCTGGGGATTCCCCCTAGGCTCCTTCAAAATAATGAGCAGTGGTTCCCCTCCTCATCTGCAGCAGATGTAGATGCACAACCTCACTGGGCATGCAGGTAGGCAGCCTTGTTGGCTTCAAATTTGGTCACAACAGAAGAGGTTGGTATTGCAACCAGATGGTAATTGGCTTCTTCAGCCAACACAATGATATGTCTAGAAGAGGCTGGACAGCAGAAGTTTCACTATGCATCTTTTTAGACTTTTTCTAAAGTGTCAGCTGAATGCCAGGTAGGGTAAATTCAGAAGCCATGGTTCCCTAAGCTAATAGCTTCAGATGTTGATTTTCTAAATAAATGGAAAGGGAACACAGACGGCTATGCAGAGTCTTTGGTAAAAATGCTTGTCAATTTTACACTAAGTATGGTCGTGGGTAGCACCTAGACAAAAAAGTCACTTCTTGTGTCTATCTATATGGGAAATCCACCTCCCACATTCACATATTCCCTTCCTGGATGACATGTAAAAGGTAATACAAACAAAGGAAAAAGAAAGGAAGAGATCACAATGGGGTACTTACCTTCTGAAGGCTCAGTAACTGAAGCAACATGTCCAATGGCTTGCAGACTGAATTAAAAAGTAGCATTCAGACTGGCAGCAAAGAAGTTCTGAGGATTAGGTGCATGCACGTCACTTACGTAACTTACACCTTAGACATAGGACATACATCTGACATACTGCACCTGGAAGGAGCTAAGATTCTGTATGCTGGCCAGATGTCTGGCTATCCTCGGCAGGATATCACTTTAATAAAGAATACTGCAACAATACTGCAACAACATGCAGATTTTCTTTAAAACTACAATCCACTCTGCTACAGGCCCCATGAGGAGCTCAGTGTCTCTCCAACCTAACACCACTCTTAAGTATTCAACTGCAGTACCACCTTTATCATTCTTATAAGAAAAGTGCAGTCCGGGTCTGAACTGTCTGCAAACAGCTAAAGTTAACTTTGAGTATGTATCTACCTATATGAGCCAATATTCATTTTCCCCTGGAGAGCACTCTGCTTTGGCTTGTAAGCAGCCCCCCACCACACACAGACACACACACACACACACACACACACACACACACACACACACACACGCACACACACACACACACACACACACACACTCATCTTCCACTTTCTCTCTTATTCCCTTCTGTTAGCAAATAGTATCCATAACTGATCAGTACTGTGTGTTTGTTAATTTAAACAGAGACCACAGTAGCCTACTGATACAAGGTTATCCTGTTTTTCTACCTGAGAAATGGTTAAGAAATGACTTACAGTTTCAGAGCAGTCCTTGGTCAATTGTGATTGTTTCCTAAACACAAACTTGTCTTTGCTTTGGCTCATTAGCAGCAGTACAAAAGAACTGCCTGCTCACACCCTTGTTCTCCCCTCCCCCTTCCCTGTTTATTACCTTATGACAATCCCAAAATTAATAAATATTGCCTGTGGCAGGCACCATTTTTACAACTACAACCACCCTTGTCACTATCATATGTTCATTTATCAGTTAATTCTGTTACCTGATTGTTTCCAAACCCCTCATAAGAACAACTAACAGGGTCTCTACCCGCTTCGCTCCCCACCCTGCCCCCTATTCCCTCCTGCCCCCAGTGGTCCCACCTTTATTACACTCACAAACCCCTCCCATCTTTCCAATAGCCAACCACAGTGCTAACCCAACACTACCTCCTCAATCTTCCCAATACTATCACACCTCCTCAACTAACATGTACAAGCATACCTTACCTATGCTCACTGCATGCACTCTCCTTGCATATCTTACATCCTACCAAAGTTCCATCATTCCCCCACTCAACCACTACCACTGTACTACTACTCACACCACCACTCATGTCTCACCCTCACTCAGCTTCTCTCCCACCAACTCAAGAACCATCCCTATGCACCCCCCACATATTCTACCAACTATATTACTCAAACATAAAGCATCCCTACAACTTAACATAGTAACCCTCCCACCATACCTATTACCCACAGAGCACAATCATAAAGTTTCCCTTATAAACAAACACATTCAAAAACTGAGAAAACTAATAACCTCATGCATATCAAAACTAGCCCTAAATGGAGACATCCACCCCTACCCTGGCCGTACCATCTCCAACCCCAATCCTCATAATCAGACTAAAAGCCACAACTTCTCCCATATTACAGCCAATAGAAAGCCAAGTGACTTCCTTCTACTAAGCCTAAATATTAGAAGTATATCCAACAAAGTCCATGAACTCTATGCCACCATAGACTTGTACTCCCCAGATATAGTCATCCTGACAGAAACCTGGCTAAAATCTCACATTACCAGTGAGCAAATACTCCCTACCGGTTACGGCATACTAAGAGTAGACCGGCTAAACAAGAAAGGAGGTGGTGTAGCTATAATATTTAAACAGCATCGAAACATCCAGATCTTAAAATCATCAGCTCCACAAATAGGCAATGAAGAAATAATATATACCAACCTCAAAATAAACCAAAACAAAACCATCAACATAATTGGATGCTACTTCCCACCTGGCCAAAACATCCCTCCACTAGAAAACCACCTCAGCTGGTCTACCCACCATCTCCCCCAAGAAACTATCATCTTAGGTGATTTCAATATTGACTGGCAATCCTGTTCTGGCAACCATCCAACCCATCATGTAAACCTTCATGGCTTCACCCAACTAGTCCAATCGCCAACCAGGATAAATAAAAACTCCAGCAAGCACACTACCCTGGAGTGGATACTAGTCAGTAAGAGCCCCCAGTCATATATAACAGGCTGCTTATCAGATAGCCTCAGTGATCACTCCCCAACATTCCTACTCAAAAAAATACCTATAGCAAGCTAAATCTGTCATCTAACGTCAAATACATAAAAAACTAAACTTTAACCCACTCACATTCATCTCATCCCTCAAAGACTGTAACTGGCATTCTCTAAAGTACCTCAGTCTTCATTACGCAGTTGATTTTTTTATTTTTTAATACTACCTTCCTGAGCATCCTTAATTACCATGCCCCCATAAGACTTTCCAGAACCAAAGCACAACCCTCCCATGGCTACAGAAAGCCACTAAGTCAGAAATGAAAAACAGGGATAAAACCTGGGAGCACTGGCGCAAAACCAAAACCCCTTCAGCTAGACAGAAATTCCTAGAACTACGCAATAGAGTCAAAAAGCTAATAAAACAGGATATATTCCAATACTACCAGTCTGCCCTAGACTCCTCACAACACAGCCCCAAACAATTCTGGTCCTCCATAAACTCCATCCTCCACCCAGGTAAAGTCAGTACCCCTCCTCCTAACATCCCTCACTCCTCAGAAAATATTCTACCTCATTCAATACACACTTCACACAAACCATACTATCACTAGCTAAACAACACAACCCCCTCCCCTCCAACCTACACCTTCAACTAGTAATCTCCCCACTGCCTTCTCTTTTTCTCCTGTACCTACCTCCAACATAAAAAAACTCTTAATTAAACTTAAACCCACCAAATTAGAGGCAGACAACCTCCCAAGTGAATACCTACAAATCGCAGCTGATGCTCTGGCCTACCCAGTATCCATCTTGATTAACCGATTTCTGTCAGAAAGTTACGTTCCCACACTGTGGAAAGTATCACATATAATTCCCCTCCACAAAGGCGGACCCTCCACAGAACTAACCAATTACCGCCCCATAGCTATTCTCTCTCCACTCTCCAAAATACTAGAGAGATGCATACACTCTCAGGTCTCAGACTACCTCCTTACTAACAACCTCCTTTCCAATACTCAGCATGGTTTCCGACCAAACCATAGCAGCACCACTGCCTTACTCTCCTTTACTAACACTATCCTTCAGCATAAAAACAATGGCTATCTCTCCTCTGCTACTTTCCTAGACTATCTAAAGCATTTGACATGGTCCCACACAAACAACTCATCTCTGTCCTCAATAACCTACCATTCTCTCAATCAGTCATCAACCGGTTTCAGAGTTACCTGTCTGACCGCCAACAATCCATTGTATGGCAGAATGACATATCTCCCTAACTACCTATCTCCATAGGGGTTCCCCAGGGATCCATCCTTGGACCCCTACTCTTCTCTGTTTTCACCAATAATCTAGCCTCTGCCACCAAACATGGCACACTCATACAATACGCAGATGACTCAACCATCATCTGCTCAGCCCAGTCCCTGCCCAAACTGCAAAAAGTCACACAGGAAGCCTTTTCCTCTGTTGAAACTTAGTTATCCGATGCCCAATTAATACTCAACCCAAACAAAACTAAACTAATCATCTTCCAACCCACCAAACATACTCAAAACAACTCTCACTTTAACATCACAGCAAAAGACAACACCACTATATACCCAACTGAACACACCAAATTGCTAGGAGTGGAAACAGACAATAAACTAAAATCTGACATTCACATATCAATGACCATAAAAATGTCCACAAAAAACTAGGAGCGTTGTACAGAAATAAGCAACTTCTCACTAAAGTAGCAAAAATTTCAATAGCAAATTCCCACCTTATCTCCACCCTACTTTATGCCTCTCCAGTATATACCAACCTAAGGCAATGCGATCTAAACAAGCAAGAGACCAGCTACAACAAAATCACCAAATTCACCACAGGGGCATCCTAGTGTAGTTACCACTGTCTCTCACTTGCTGAACTGGGCTGGCTTGAACTCCCTCACCTCCTTCAATGGTATCAACTCTCACTCGCCCACAAACTAGTAAACCATCCACTAAATGTCCCATCCCTCCAGAATCTACTCCAACCCTATCGCACCACCAGACCACTAAGATCCAGCAGCAAAAATCACTTGCAGATCACTAAAGCCAATAACTCTGCTGGTGAAGCACTATTCTCTTGCACCATAGCCAAATTATGGAACTCCCTCCCACCCACAATTACCTCCATACCATCATGCACCCACTTCAAACCTTACTAAAAGCGCACCTAAAAACATGCTGGCTATGCCCTTGCAACTTCCACTCTAATATCACCTACCCCATCCAACCACTACCTTTCTTTCCACTCCACTAACTACCTTGATTATAACAAGCTCAGATGCTCATAAGCCTAGTACTTATTATACAGCAGGAACTTCTTATTGTAACATTTGTTAATGTCTGTTATGTACTTTACAGATAAAGATTCTAGTTGTCTACTGATGTACTATGTTCTTCATCTGTAAATGTGTTGTAAGTAATTGCTATGTTAAATTGTGAATCGCTATGTAATCCAATGTAACTACTGTCTGTTTATTTTAACTGTGGAGCTTTTCTCCCTGGGCCTCCGCTGAAAATGGACCAACATCCAGTCGGACACTCCCGGTCAACAAATGTAAATAAATAAATAAAAATAAATAAATAAATAAAATCTATAAATTATATCCTAATACACTTTAAAGGGGGACTTAAATGCACAGGCATCACCCCAACATGAAAGTAAAACCTTAACATCTCGTGCCGCTTCTCTAATTATATGAAAACATGTATGTACACAGACAGCAATACCAAGCAACAGTCATACTGCTACCTTTGAACAATGGAAGTTAACAGAGAAGTGGCAGTAATATATATATATATATATATATATATATATATATATATATATATATATAATTTATTTATTTATTTATTGGCTGAGAAATTCCACTGGGTCAGAAACCCATTTTCAGTAGAGGCCTGGGGAGAAAAGCTCCAATAAAAATGTTATTACAGAGTAGTTTAAAGATAAAGAAGACAATGAACACAGGCTCTGAAAAAAATGACATTAGTTATTGATATATAAAATACAGTACATTAACAATAACAAAGCATTCAAATAACGATTGTAGTTTAATTCAATGTGAACAGTTTAGGAATTGCCTAGGGGTAAGTACAGAGAGAGATTAGAGTATGTTAGTTGATACATAGAAAGTTCTTAGATGTTTGAGAGGATTCACTTGATGTAGGAAAGGAAGAAGAAATAAATAATTAAATATTCATTTGATTAAAGTGGCTTACACCTTTGTGCGCAAGAACAGATATGATTGTTGAAGTAGTGGCATTCTAATGCAGATTTAAAAGTTTTTAATGAGTCAAGTTGAATCATTGAAGAAGGTAGGGCATTCCATAATCTGACAATGGCATAGGAAAATAGACTTTGTCTGGCTCCTTTGTTGGGTTTGCTTATGCTTAAAAACTGCTTGTTAGTAGACCAAAGATTGTGGGTTAGGAGATAAGACTGTAGGATAGAATGAAGCACAGGACAGCTGTTGGATTTATATATCAGTTTGTGAGCCAAGGTCAGTTGGGTATAATATAGGTAATGGGGGAACTGAAACCATTTTGATTCCAAACTGACCTGGGAGTGGTGCATGCGGTTTGGCAACCCAGAGGCGAATGTTGCTATTTTATAGTAACATGATTGCAGTTTATTCCTAAGTGATGTGTGAAGGTTAGTGTAAATGGGACTTCCATAGAGGAGGGAAGGGATAAGTAGGGTGTTTACAAGTTTTATTCTGGTTAACTTATCTAAATAGAGTTTATGTCGTATAGTTAGCCCAACCTGAAATGTTTGTTTTTTTTTCTTTATTGCATTGAGAATAAGTTGCTCAAAGGTGAGTTTGTCATCAATAGTTATGCCTAGTAGTTTAGCTGACTTTACTAGTTAGATTTCTGTGTTGTTTTGTGAGTAAATTTTAAAGTTTGGATATGGTGGTTTTGATGAGAACAGTAAGAGCTTAGATTTAAGAAGGAGTTGTGCATTATTTAGCCAAGAGCGCACCCGACTCTTAAAGCACCTCATTGTCACAGAGATGCTTTAAGAGTTGGGTGTGCACACACTTTTCTAAGATTTTTGATAACAGTGACAGTATAGAAATAGACCAATAGTTTGAGAGGTCATTAGTATTACCACCTTTATGTAAAGGAGTAATAATGGAGTTTTTCCAGAGTTGGGGAACATAAGATTCTGAAATGGATTAGTTTATAAGAATACTGACAGGTTAGGCTATTGCATGAGCTGGGAGTTTTAGGTATTCAGATGGAAGATTATCAGAGGAGAGAGAGCAAGATCTTAGTTTGGTTAGAAATTTAAATAGTAGGGAGGTGGGTACTGGCTGTATAGAGAAAGGAGGAATTAATGGGTTGTTGGAGGTTTCATTGCTGGGGAGAAAAAGAGAGCTGGGGTTAACTTAACTGATATTTGGAGTGCTCATTAAATTATTACAGTTTTGATATGCCCCGGGATTCATGAAGCTTGCGCCAGGCGCCAGCATAGCATCGGCGTTATAACGCCAAATATGGCTGCTGAGCGATTCAGGTATGAATCAATTCCACGTGCACTACCGGCGTGCGCCGGACCTGCTCCGCCCCCGGCATAGGTATGCAAAACACACTGTGTGCGGTATTGCACCATGCAAATGAAGGGAAATAGCGATCCACGAAGTGGCGCAGGCGTAGCGTAAGGGCACGGCAATGTAAACCAAAAAAAACGGTTTACATTTACCCAAACATGGCCGAGGAGTAACGGAAGGCTGTCAAAGTCAGGTATCATACAGGTGCAATATGCCAATGGGGAAAGGCACCGAGAATGTCCAAAGAAAATATGCACAAAATGTAAAAAATGACATAAATGGCATGTACGTAGAAAGCACAGCAGAACCCCTGGATATGTGCACATAAGTTGCAAAGCAATGAAATAATATGACAATGTCCTAAAAGAGCAGTATAACACACATCAGCTGCACAGCCACCACACACCATAGTATGTATGTAAAGCTTCAACCCCAGCGCAATGGTTGTCAAGGAGTGGCGGCAGTGTTCGGCGCCGTAACCATTTATTAACAGTCAATGCCATGCAAATGAGGCAGATAATAGTGAATCGCAAAAACGGCGCCGGTGTAAGGATGGAGCAAACGGCATAGCGGTAGTACACCAAGGAGTGGCCACACGGGATACATGTCAATCTCAGAGGGGTGTGCCACTGTAGGAGGAAGCACATTGGAGGCCAGCAAACATGGGCTGTACAATGCACATCACAGCAGCAGGACCGGCGTGTGAGGAAATAGATGCGCTGAGTGTACATAATGCGTGCACAGATGCATGTGCACGAGGATGACTACGAACCCCAAGCCAGTCATGTGACGGCCTCCCCGTCAACAAACATGGATATAGGAAGGTAATGCGGAGAATATGAGGAAATGCGGAAGCAGTGTAATTGGAGCCGCAATGAGCAATCAACACCAATGAATGCAGGAAGGGCAAACAGCGGCAGCTGATAACTCTGCATGCAGCCTCCTGCAAAACGGGAAAGGGGAGGCATAGGAATGTAAAGATAGTAGGGGATGTAGTTGAAATGCAAAGAGCAAAGAACCGAAATAGCACAGGCAAGTACAGAGGTAGGATAACGGCGGCAGACAAAGTGCAACAGATGCCATGTGCCTGCAGGATGCACTGCAGGCAATAGTAGGTGCAACGTGCAGAAACAGTAAGGTAAGATGCAAAGCCAAGCCAATGCAGGCAAGGGCAATGTAACAGCAAAGGCAACAGCGTTGCAGTTGCAACGGTAAACCACGGAAGATAATCCACAGATACGTTCGCACAGACACACCCAATGACATCACCGGGTGTACAGCACAACAGTATAAAGTGTGAATGCACATAACACACAGCGATTTCCCAAACGCCGCACCGTAGGGTGTAAACAGACGGGGAACTTTTAATATGTATATGTTGGGTGCCGCCATGGCCGTGATGCATCGGTATGTGTCAGAGACAGACGGAGTTGCGGAGGACGGTGCCGACAACTACCGTAGGCCTCACAGGAGAAGGAGAGTGTTCAGACCAAGGGTGAACAACTTAAGCCAGGGTGCGGGGAGCCTT
>NC_056751.1:319280674-319335674 GCF_019279795.1 Protopterus annectens
CTAACTGCTAGCGATGATTACGTTTAGGGTTATCATTCCCCTATTCTTCCACTGCTGCTCATAAACATGCACTGTACAGACAACATACTGACTATCGGGACATATGTCCACACATCAGTTTTCCGCTACAGTACAAGCACGTGTTAAAGCTATCTATTCTGCTGCTTGAGCAGACACGTTATGCTGCAGGGTTTGTCCGTCTACAATCTCATTATCAATAACTACTGCATAACCTACTTGATTCGTTCCTGTAGGACTCTGTCTACTTGATCCGTACACATTAACTGTCACCTCTGCATCATCTAAGGGTATATCAGTGATATCATGTCTGTGTGTAGTTATTTAATCCATTTCGTATAGGCAACTGTGTGGTGTGCCATACACAGGTGTCGGACGTGACGCTGATAGGTTTCATGTTGTACAACGTTCAAGCACCATATGAGGTTCCCTCAGTGGTATGGTCAGACCAGACAAATGTCTAGCACGGGTCTCCAATGCTATCTTCTCTTGCAGCAGACTGATCGCAACTGCATGAGACATTCTCACAGTGAGAGGGTGGTCTAGTAACATTAAGGCCGGGGCCTGTACTGCCATGGGTGCTACAACAACTGCCTGTACACAATGTGGCACTGACCATGCCACAGTGTCCAACTGCAATGAGTAGTAAGCTATGTAGCGTTGCTGACTTCCATGCTGTTGCATCAAGACTGACATCATATATCTCCGCTTACAATCTACAGTCTGACAACATGTGTTATGATTATTCAGGAGTCCTACTACAGATGTTGAAGCTATCAATCGTTCTAGTCTGCAGAAAGCTGTTTCTGCTACTGTAATCCAGTGTAGTATGTGTTGTGCTGCCATAGGTGTATTAAAGATTAAGGCAGACAATACAGCGGATTCCAAAGCATTGTTTGGTAACCAGCTTTGACAAATGTTAGTCGGCCCAGACAGGACTTCATTCCCTTCTTGTTAGTTGGCTTGGGTGCTTATGAAATTGCTACCTTCCTATCGTCATGTGATGTTCTACCCTACTTGGATACCACATATCCCAGGTACTTGACCTGTATTCTCTGTAGTTGCAATTTATGCTTGCTTACTTTATGTCCCTGTTCTGCTGAATATCTCCATAATGCTATTGTATCTTCCATACATTGTTGCTGGGTAGGGGCCGCAAGCAGAATATCATCCACATAAAGTAGAACTTGACTGGCCCCGGGTGGAGTTAACACCGGAATGTAGCTAGCCATCCCCTGTGGGAATATCGTTGTACTTTCACAGTATCCCTGCGATAGCCGGGTATGGCTGTATCTGTTACCCTGAATGTACATGCAAAGCAATACGGACTATCTGGATGTATAGGTATTGCAAAGGAAGCATAGCTTATATGTACCACGGTAAGATACTTCTGTGGCATGTTCATAGCATTGAATATAGTGTGTGGGTCTGGCACCATCGCTACCCTAAGTATTATTACATGATTTACAGCTTGTACATACTGTACCATCCGCCATTCCCCCTTTGTTTTCCGATCAGAAGATACAGGGGTATTGCATGGTGAATAGCGATTACTTTGTAGATGGGGAATTCCCTCTGTGACTTTACAGATATCTTCTGGTGTCCACGGTCTATACACTACGGGGGTTGGGTCCTGGCCTTCCTGTCCTGCATGAAGGTTCGGTACTTCAATTGATTGACAGATATCCTCACTCTGTTCTAGTGACTGTCTTCTTACTCGGGTGTCCCTAGGTATGTTACGAGTTCGGGATGTGGTTTCAATAGCTTCTCTTACATTTGGTCGTTGTGCTACCTCTGTTGCCACGGGATAACGTGTGGGGACTAGCCTGCCCTCCCGCTTCATATCCTGGATGTGGTATCGGAGGTGGTAGGGGGTTGTGGGGGGGGGGCTATCGGTACTACTGTATTATGATCTTCTCTGTGTACGTATGATGCTTTGCCATTTGTAGTGTTCTGTTCCCTACGGTTCACTACCTCAATCCACCTATGTGCATGACGGATACCCAATTGTCGTTGTTTTGTCGCCTGCACATCTTAGGGCTGCCACCTTTTCAGATGCACAATGTGGGACATTAGTGTTCGGAACGTGTAATTTTCCAGGAAAAAGCATACCCACGGCCAGTACATAGGACAGGATTTCACTTTTTGCCAGGAGAGCGACCAATTGTTGGAGCATTTCAGTTGCTTATTCTGTTTATTATGATATTTTGTTGTTCCAGATACAAAATTACTGTTTTATGCTACCATTTTGAAAGATATCTGGGAAATGTTTTTCCTGAGATATCAGGACATTTGCCATTTGTTCGGTTTGTTTACAGGACACAACTGGCCAAGGAGGGACTGTCCCTCTCAGGGTGGGACAGGTGTTTACCCTAGGACATGTGCATCACATTTTCAGGGATTACAATGTTTCAGTAACGATATTTTGTGTAATATACCATCAATGTCATATTTATTACCCCATTTTGCTGCATAACTCACATTATGTGCTCTCTGCGATTGCATATACTTCACGTCACCCGTCAAACGCGGATCACATGATCTGTTTCTTCAATAATCTCCCATATCCTCTACACGACTGCTACGTACCCTTCTCTCATACCACGTGGTGTCTCCTTCCCTGTATCCACTGTAGTGTCTACAATCACTATTTACTCTGCTGTGTGTTCCCTGACCTATGTTCAGATTTAACAGTATTTGGATAGGTCTTCGACCCGCTATCACAACTGTTAACAGAAACACAATGTAGTCTGGTCCCTGATCTACAATAGAGACAAAGAGGCAAACACTCCTTACCTGGGCCTCCTGTTTCAGGCTGCACGCTTTCTTCTTGGGATCCAGTTTTCCACTTTTCAGCCACAGATCAGACAGTAAACAGCCTCTTTACACACAACAATTCAGTCGGAGGTCTTTTCATTCAAGTAGAACCATTTATGCAAATTCTCCTGCGTAGATGTCTAACCAGCCATGCACTCTGACCTGTAGCTTACCAAGGGAATTCCGGATTACAAGGATCACAATGTCAAATAAGTTGTTAAAACCAGACTGTAGTTATCAGTAGGCTTTTCTAAGTGACAGCCAATAACACAGGAGGCTCGGGTTCGGAAAGTTTTAGTAGTGTACACAGGCAGGCTAAATAATATACAGTCCAAGTATGAGAGTTTTGTCTGACTCTATACAGTAAGCAGTTTCTTTATATAGTGTTTACAATCAGCTTTTGCCCACCTTACTGACGTGGTCGGTCACAGGGCATTTCCATCACTATGGTCCACAATAGTCTATACATACGTGGGTGCTGGGGTCGTGCTTTTAAAATGTTTTCCCATGAGAATAACACAGCCTTGCAAGGCACCTTGTAAATTACAGTGTCCTTCTGTGATTGTAGCTGTTTCAAGGACCCTAGACTGTTCCGATACAGTGGACAGTTAATTTCTTAATACGTTGCTTTGTCTCTCTGGTAAGGAGTTGTACTGTTATCTTCGATAGAGCTCACAAGGCCATCCTCCTCAGGAGAAGGAGTGATGTTATGCATGTACATACATTTATTGTTCTGTAACCCAGCAAATAATTGATGCTGACAGACATAAACCTGCTGTACTGCTTACTGCCAGGTTCAGAATTCCATCACACTACAGCTTAGCTTCACCAATTACATGCAGGCTTAGTTCTACTGCCATATTGTACGGTACAATTCAATGCATTATATAGTATTTCGAGTGTAAACTGGCACTTCATATGTGTTTCTATATGTATTTTTCGAACAACAGCCATCCGGCCATATGCATGTTGTTCCGTCCTTTACCTTGACCGTGTGTATTTGTCCGTCCGGCAACGCTACTCTCCACATGTGATGTCCCACCTTCCCCTTCTTTGCCTGTAGCACCCTGTTAGGACATCCTGTTTGGTAGGCACGTGTTCTGCTATATGTGATCGACTTCACTGCATAGATAATCATCGATGCGGTGGTCCAACAACCCGACTTGTCCACATGTGTACAGTTATGTGCACCGTGTCGTATGCAAACCTATATGGTTTGGACGGGTACATACTACATGCGGGATGTACACATTCTGCAGACACATTCACATGCAGCCATTTACATATCTGTACCTGCGGTGGGTTGGTGACATGTGGGTAATGATTTGCCCGCATGGCATTGCCTAACACAAACATCTTACCACATTTCAGGTATGCACATTGTGTGTGGGTGTATAGCTGCACACGGATGCTAGCAGGTTATGTTGCAAAGGTGTACATGGGTGGGACTGACATGTACAATGAGGCTATTGTGTATTACATCTGAATGCATGGGTTCTGCTTCTGGATATTACACTTCAATATACGCCATCCAGTGTATGCAACAGAGACGTTGCTGGGTGTGGGATATGTTGCTATGCACATGTTTGCCTGTGTTTGAGGTATCTTGCTTCCTTACTGTTGTTATGTCAACACAGCTACCCGGCTATGTACTCTCACTACTGCTTGTGACCATTATGGTTGGCACCTTTTCCAATGCCCATAGTGGGGAATGTTATGTGGAAACTTCGGAATTTGCAGGACTACACATACCCACGGCTAGTGCAGTTGACAGAACTTCACTTGTTTGCCATACTATAAGCTTATTCTGTAAGCATTTGGGTTCCTTATTCATTTTCTTATGCCATGTCTGTGTTTCATATAGTAATGTATATGTTTTATGCTACTATTACATGTATATTGCGGGAATTTTCTGGGCAGGGGATTGGAGGTCATTTTCCATTTTTCCGATTGTTGCAGGGACACAACTGTCCAATCAGGGACTGTCCATGGCACATTGGGACAGCAGGTAACCCTGGTGACCATGCCCATGTCGCTACTGGGGTTGCCACCTTTTCCAGTTTCCAATCTGGGATATTTCCGGGACTCACATCTGACTTTACAGGCCGACACATACACACGGTCACTATATAGCATAGAACTTCACTTGTTTGCCTAAATGAAAGCTTATTGTTGTGGCAATTTGCTTGCTTATTCTGTTTCTTGTGTCATTTAGGTATTTCTGTTACAGAAATAACCAATTCATGCTACCATTACATTAAATACGGGATATCATTGTGTCCTACAATCTTAGCACATCTGCCATTTTAATACGTTTTTGGGACACAACTGGCCATAGAGAGACTGCCCCAACCAAAGTGGGACAGGTGGTGACCTTAGTCGCTGCTCCTATGTCGGTGCGGCGCGCTGACATGCTGCTGTACACCTTCTCTGAGTGTAAGCACTGATGGTGCATTGCGGGACAAACGCGGTCTTATGCGTATCCTTTGCTCCTTGGACGGGTACACTTATGCCTTCGTGGCTTGTATTTGCTTCTCCATTAATTTGGGACGGGTACTATGTTGCATACTCTACGTGCGTTTCATTCTGCACGGGACCTGGCTGCTGCCATTACTATTGTGGGCGGACCGTGGCTGTCAGCACATTAGGTTGCTCACCTCATGCCGGCTTAGACACGCCTCCAGACGCATCCTACCTGGGCTCGCTCACGTACACTACGCACGTGTCTGTGATTCCGGTGCACTCTCATTAATATGTATATGGCGCTACTGCGCCGGCTATTCACTGCACCGCCGGCGCAAGCCTTACGCCGGCCTTGCGCCGAGCTTCATGAATCCCGGGGATGGTGTTAATAAAGTGGGAGTTAAACATATGGGCACTTTGTAGTGGGTTTTTGTCAGGAGAAGGTGTTGGGTTTTGCAAAGTTCCAGGATGTAGCAGGAAGGAAACAGAGTTCCAAAACTTTTCTGGGTTGTTTTTTTGGCTGGATAATTTATAGTCATTTATGACCATTTTTTTTGACCCTATTACAAAGTTGCTTGTAGTTAAGTTCATTTTGTGAGTTTCTACTTTTCTGCCATTCTTTCCATGCTCGGTCTCTAGAAAGAACAGCTTGATTAGTTTGTTTTGTTAGCCACGGTTCATGGTTAAGTTTTATTCTTTTGGTGTGATGGGGGCTAAGCTATTAAGTGTATTGAGGAAGACCTTGTCGAAATAATTTACAACATCGTCCAGTGGTAATGTTTTCAATGGTGTCCAATTTTGAGCTTTTAGGGTATTTGAAAATATGTTTTGGTTGAAGTGGGCAAGGTTTCTGGATGTTCTATAAGAGTGTGTTTTGGGTATTTGAATGTGTGTTCTATGGGTGAAGGCTGATGAGTGATAACTTAAGGTGTTAGGGAGGGTTCCAGAGTTGGAATATTTGTGGGGATGAGAAACGAGGATCCAGTCTAAGGTTGACTCTGACTGGTTAGTGTGAGTACATGTAGTGCCTGTAATAAGCTGTATAAACGTGTGTAAGTTTACGCTATCTGCAGGAGAGCTAGAGATTATGTTTGCCAATTAATGTCTGTGTCACCAAGAATGATAGTTTCATAGGATATGTTATGGTTTGCATAGGATAGGAAGTCTTCCAAAATAAGGATATTTTGTGCTGGGAGAATATATAATACAACAATACATAATTGCTGTTTGCTATTAATATGTAGGGTTGCAAGTAACAATTCAATGTTGCCAAAAGTATGAACTAGCCTGGGGAATACTGTAATTGTTAAGGTATCACAATATATTAATGCTACAACCCCTCCTTTTTTGTGAAGTCTATTGTTTCAAAGGATATTACATTCTGATGGGATAACTTCAGTGTCTGATATATGTGGTTTTAACCAGGTTTTTGTTATTGCTACAATATCAGGCAAACGATTAGACAGCCAGGCTTGGAATTCAGTGATTTTATTACAAATACTTGGTGCATTAACTGTTATTATAAATAGGTTTTGATTGATAGAAGGTTTGATAGATGACTGAAAGTTGTTGTGGTCTGTATTGGGATGAATATTTCCACACTAGGATATCGTGTATAACTGTTTGTGGGGGATGGGTTTTTGAAGGGGCTCTAAGTAGGGTAAATATAGCTAGCTTAAGTTTGATATTGGTAGGGGAGAGTTTTAGTTTAGTTACATGTATGTACATGTATGTGACTACAGTTGAATAAGGATGAGATGTCAGAGTAGCTGCATGTGTGTATACATGATGGCATGGTAAGCGTTGGAGAGTTTGGAAGTGGGATGAGTAAGAAGGTGTGGGGAGAGGTAACATCGGTTAATATGAGCAGAGTAGCAGCAAGGCTACTGAAGAAGGTAATGAGTTTTATGGTGATAGTCATGTTATGTAGTTTGTTAATTAGTGATAAGAGGTAGGAGATAGGTTTAAATCAGGGACAGGGTAGGTAGAGGAAGGATCTAGAAAGGTAAGGGAAAAAAGGGAGGAAGAAGTGGGAGGATGATGTTACTGGTCAGAGAGAGGTTAAGTGGCTGATTTAGATTAGGGAAGGGCAACAGGAGGTATAAATCTAATGAAAGTAGGGGTGAGTCTGAATGGGGGTCAGGTAGGGGAGTATAGTGAGCCCTAGCACAACGAGGGTTAAAGGAGTGGGGCTACGCCTGTTGGAGGCTTTTGCAATCAAAAAACAATCAGTAGGTATGAAGGTTTCTAGTGGGTCTAAGAACTAATACAGAGAGGGAAACTGTAATTTTTAAACTTATTGAAGAGGAAGGATAAAGTTTTAGTGGACACTTTGGTGGAGTGCCAAATGAATTAAAATAAGGATGAAGTAATACAAAGAATGAAATGTTATTTATCTGCTAATATGAAAATGTTATGATTAAGTAGAATTCTAATATTAGAGGTTGTGTTAACTTATTGGGGGAGGGAGTATTAGCAGGTTCTGGTAGTTTTTATAGCAGCAGTTCTTTCCCTACAGAGTGGCAGATAATTATAGCAAATACAATTCAAAAATGCTTCATTCAGACATACTTTGAGCTGAAGTTTCTATAAGACCTCAGGCTGTCCATTGGTAATGGAAGTCTTGTATGCTGTAAGGAGACCGCGGGTCACTTTGCTGAGGGCTGTTGCATAGGATGATAACTGAAGTTTTGGTTTAAGACCGAGTGAGTAGATACAGCTATTTAACCTGAAAAGGAAAAATTTAAAATTTAGGAAAGCAATACAGGTGTAGTACTTAGAAGAGTGTGTAGAAGTTAGGGGAGAAGGGAAATATAAGGTTAGAGAGAGGTGAGATAGCAGTGAGATTAGGTAACAGAATCACAATGAATACGAATGTAAGGCAGTCAGCATAATAGTCATTAAGATAGTATACAGAACAGTAAATAGCTTTTGCAACACAACAATACATCTATGTTTGCAATAAGAATTCAGTATTAGATCTAGCTAACAAATAAAATGCATTTAAAACATAGAAAGCACAGACAAATTGGTATTAGCTAACCAAAAATGACAATAGATCTAGTTATTGGCAGACCAATTTTCCTTTAACACGTAAACACTGTGCTGCTGCTGCTTAATGCAGTTAATGTAGATTGTAATATTCACTAGATGTCTGCCCTACCACAATGTTGATAATGCAGTTAATGTACATTGCTATATTCACTAGATGTCTGCCCTACCACAATGTTGATAATGCAGTTAATGTAGATTGCTATATTCACTGGATTTCTGCCCTACCACAGTGTTGATAATGCAGTTAATGTAGATTGCTATATTCACTGGATGTCTGCCCTACCACAGTGTTGATAATGCAGTTAATGTACATTGCTATATTCACTAGATGTCTGCCCTACCACAATGTTGATAATGTAGTTAATGTAGATTGCTATATTCACTGGATTTCTGCCCTACCGCAGTGTTGATAATGCAGTTAATGTAGATTGCTATATTCACTGGATGTCTGCCCTACCACAGTGTTGATAATGCAGTTAATGTAGATTGCTATATTCACTAGATGTCTGCCCTACCACAGTGTTGATAATGCAGTTAATGCAGATTGTTATATTCACTAGATGTCTGCCCTACCACAGTGTTGTTGGACCACAATCCTAACATAACATATAACAACCAAACAAGTGCAGATGTAGCTATACTGCATGAAACTCCATCTATACTACTTGAACAGATTATCATTAAAACCTGCAGAGTAAGAAAACCCATTTATATTACCTGAATAGACTGTTAACATTAAAACCTGAAGAGTTTGAAACAAGTATACTCACTCAGGTGTTCTCTTAGGTTCTCTAACCTCCTCCTGTGCAGCTGTGCATTCTCTGCAATAGCTTCAAGGGCTATGGAGAGGAAAAGAGCATTGCGTAAGATCTGTGTATGACACTCGCTAGCAGGTTTTATATGTCGCTAAAATAACAAGTATGTAACAGTACATGAGTGATACTTACTCTCTCATCTCCTCATGCCATCAGCCTATGAGGTCAGGATATCAATGCACATTTCGCAAAAATGGTGGCAGCACTGATCCCCCATACATAGGATGTCAGTTGGATAGGTGAAAGCCTGAGAGAAACTTTTCTAGGTCTTGTATTGAAGCTCTTCATAGTGCTCCTGCAACAGCCTCTAGCTATATTTTTATAGAAGAGCCATGATCTTTCATCTAAAAGAAGCAGTGAAAAATGGCAGATAATTTGCTTCCATACCCATTCCCCCATCTGCTGCACAGTGATGGACATCTCATTTGTGTGGCATATGGTGGGCCAGGCTAAAATATGCAATGTATCATATAATTCCTCACAGTAGCACTTTAAGGTGTGAAATATGACAGCCCTTTATCCCTCTATATACCTTTAGGAACACAGGCATTACAGTGCCTCCATTTCTATAATGTTATATGTAGAATTACAGATTTTTCCCTAGAGGCATGGCTTGGACAACATATGCATAGAGCTGCCCACGGGTATCCAAGTGAATATGCAGCACCGAGAAGACTTGAACATAGTGTTTTTCAAGTTATCACAACATGCCAGTTAAGGAATTTGAAAGCAATAATAAACTAGGCTCTAATATGCATAATCACCTGGTCAGGGCAGCCAGACTTGTATGATACAAGTACAAGGGAAGGCAGTGAGCTCCGTCACTCTACATTATGCCTGGCTAACAAGGTATCCATAAACCCCACACGTATGACTCTCCTATATATTCGTAAAGCTCCATCACTCTACATTATGCCTGGCTAACAAGGTATCCATAAACCCCACACTTATGACTCTCCTATATATTCATAAAGCTCCATCACTCTACATTATGCCTGGCTAACAAGGTATCCATAAACCCAACACTTATGACTCTCCTATATATTCGTAAAGCTCCATCACTCTACATTATGCCTGGCTAACAAGGTATCCATAAACCCCACACTTATGACTCTCCTATATATTCGTAAAGCTCCATCACTCTACATTATGCCTGGCTAACAAGGTATCCATAAACCCCACACTTACGACTCTCCTATATATTCGTAAAGCTCCATCACTCTACATTATGTCTGGCTAACAAGGTATCCATAAACCCCACACTTATGACTCCTATATATTCGTAAAGCTCCATCACTCTACATTATGCCTGGCTAACAAAGTATCCATAAACCCCACACTTATGACTCTCCTATATATTCAGAAGCTCCATCACTCTACATTATGCCTGGCTAACAAGGTATCCATAAACCCCACACTTATGACTCTCCTATATATTCGTAAAGCTCCATCACTCTACATTATGCCTGGCTAACAAGGTATCCATAAACCCCACACTTATGACTCTCCTATATATTCGTAAAGCTCCATCACTCTACATTGTGCCTGGCTAACAAGGTATCCATAAACCCCACACTTATGACTCTCCTATATATTCATAAAGCTCCATCACTCTACATTATGCCTGGCTAACAAGGTATCCATAAACCCCACACTTATGACTCTCCTATATATTCGTAAAGCTCCATCACTCTACATTATGCCTGGCTAACAAGGTATCCATAAACCACACACGTATGACTCTCCTATATATTCGTAAAGCTCCATCACTCTACATTATGCCTGGCTAACAAGGTATCCATAAACCCCACACTTATGACTCTCCTATATATTCATAAAGCTCCATCACTCTACATTATGCCTTGCTAACAAGGTATCCATAAACCCCACACTTATGACTCTCCTATATATTCGTAAGTGAAAGACTACCAGAAATACAAGGCCTGAAGTATTCTTAAATATAATGGGTAACACATCCATCAGTCGGTACTTGGAGCCAGATTCATCATATTCTGGCTGGTCTTATGCTACCAGCTTAAATAAAAGCATTTGTCTGTTGAACAGATCACACACATATCTGATATGAAAAACATTTTGAGTTGCAATGTTATAGGTGTTGTATTGAGTACAACATTTTCTCAGTAAATTTAAGCAGTGTATATAAAGCTATATCACTGTCAGATACACCACCAGAAAGATAAATGGACATGACAGAGAGAATGGTGATGTAAGGGGTTTTCAAGACCAGTCACAAACTAGATATTAATATCAGTGCTTTCCATACATACACAGCAATGCCTAACAAAATAGGCTAAGTGGAAAAACACTAGACTGATGGAAAGAGTACATAGAAAGCAAGGTCCGTACAGTTTAATTTCTCCAAATGTTTTGGGTTTCTAATACTATGATGAGAAAGGACTCCATTTCTATGTCAGGGTATGATTAAAGTACATAAAATTAATATTGTTTCAGTCTTTGATGCTAGCCAAAAGTGATGTTTTCAGCACCTACAATGTATCCAGAACCGACTCCTGTAATTCATATGGAGTTACATGTACTGGTGGCAAAACACAGCATGATTGCAAATTATTTTTATCAGACCTGTTGTGCCTACTACTATTATAACTGTCTGGGGAATCTTTCTTCAAAATTGCTCTCATTTCCTCATGCAAATTCTGGTATTGTATGACTGTCTTCTGCACTTAAGACTCGGTAATAACTGAATGTAGCAATTTCATTGATCACTGCTACTTCTGTCTTTTTTCTAAACTACTATGATTTTCTCACATTTATTTTCTGAACTGTTGGTAATAGGTGATCTCATGTGATATACATGTTGTACTGCTCTACAACGCTTTGTAGTTCATGTTTCCAATACTTCTCAACTTCTTCAATATTATAGTGTTTGCACAATCCCCGATGCAACAGTCGTGCCACATTATTGTGCCTTTACGTATACAGGTGCTCTGCCATGAGTGTATCACACCCAAGATGTGTTGACTGCTTCCAGTTCTGTTTTACAAAACCTGCATTTATCTGTTTCTCCAACATGTTCAATGAACTTTGTAAACCAATGATTATGGAATTCAATATCATGCCCCACCATTATTAATCTTTCATGTTTTGGTTTCAGTTCACCTCTGCTTAACATTTCTTCATCAAATACTAATCATCATGAGGTTATTCAGGGAGATTTCTGTACTTGCCACAATATTTATGCCTGTTCCACATTTCCACAGGTGTCAGTCATTGTAGGCATGGAACACCTAGATCATGCTCCTGCCGCAATTGCTCTTCCGTGGCTACATTTGTTGTGCCAGTGTTAACACTAGGGAAATAGCATCCTTTATAGCAGCGGTGCATCTTATGGCAGACATAATTCATGGTCAGATAGCATTCCATCTTTAAACCAGGATCATGGTACAACCAGTGCAACTCTTGGTAGAGCCATTTCTCATAGATGAGTACATGCATGGGAAGCTCAGACCTGTTCTATGCATGCCCTGGACCAATCCAGTACATTAAGTCACAGTACTGCAACTACTGCTAAGGGCGTGTCCTGGCAAACACGGTCTCAAACCACCACAGTCCACAGTACATCACACACATACATGCGCGCGCACACACAAAAATACACTTCCACTGACAGTGACCCTTCATAAAGTCTTCTACGTTAAGCACCTCCCTCACTGAAAGCCCATAAACAAAACTGCACCATTTCTTTTAATTCTAATCAACACTCACACATTTCCTTTTGATAGATATCCACACATGTGTTCCCTTCCTACTTGTGCAAATGGGGTCTATATTACTTCAGCGAAAATTCAGTTCAGCAAACAGCATCTTCAGTTCACTTACATTGAACTTACTTTGTCGAACTCTTCATACTGAGATCATGGTACGGTGAGGATCGGGAAATTTGCCCTTTTCCCACTGTAGTGCGATCTCAGAGTTGGTATATATAATTAGCAGGGGGGGGGGGGGCACAGCCCCATAACAGTGGATTTCGATGAACAGCATTTCCAATGAAATGCCGTTCGCTGTTCTGTCACTTCACTGAAGTGATATAGACCCATGAAAATGATAACTGTGGCCAGCCTTTTGTACATTATTACTTGGATTGCTCATTTCATATGCACAACGTGTCCAGCTTCTGCACAGATAAGTTCCTCCTGGTGTTGGTTTTGCATACATCACTTTTGCTGTAGTGCATCTGCTTTACTCTAGTCTGCTATGTTCTGAAGCTCTGTGTAAGTTGCTGCTTCATTACCAGTGTCACTACATACTGTTCCAGCCTCTGTATGGTGTGATCATCTCCTGCTGCTGACTCCTCCACTGACTCCTTTATCTGATCAGCCTTCTCTGCCTGATGTGCTGGGTGCTGCTGCTTCTTCAAGTGCCTATCCTGCTGTAACAGGCTTCTAAGTATGATATTGTGTAACATTCTACATATCCTATCCTGCTGTAACAGGCTTCTAAGTATGATATTGTGTAACATTCTACATACTGAAATATGTTTGCACATAGGCCAGGATGATACTGCAGTGCACCACTGGCTAAATCCAGACAGCAAAACCATACCTTCAGCAAAGCAAACACACATGCTCAATAATATACCTTATTTGTCACTGGAAAAATTAGCACACCTGGTGTGTTTCATTTTGTAGATTTCTGGTGGGTATCTCCAGCCAGAGTCCAAGGGCATATTCAGCACTACCAATAAAATGCCCCTAGGGAAAAACCACCCCTCAAAATATGTTGGTACAGGTCACAGGTGTGCCATATGTGGGTGTCATGATAACTACCTGGGTGGTCTGCAGACACACTGTAGATGATATCGTCCATTACAGACCAGCTTGTCACTGATGGAGTGATACCTTTTGTGGTTCATGTAGATGATACCCTGTAAATTACAGACCATCTGGCAATTTATGGAGTGATATCCTTTACAGTTCATGTACCTCTTTCCCAGTTCACCAGGAGAGGCCTTTATTTAAATGTAGGCACACTCTAATGGAACTCAGGGAAATGGATTATTGTCACAGACATCCTGCATGGAATTTAGTGCTCTCTCTCTCTCTCTCTCCCCCCTTTGTGGTATGTGGGAACCATATATGTTTTCACACATGTTGAACACAGGTAAAAATGGCTTATCTTTATTGTACATTCCCAGAAAGATGCACTCACATTGCTCATTATTCATTAATGTACACACACCTGCAGCCTCAAATCACAATCATAATTATTGATTAAATCAACCAAGGCTAATAATTGTCATGGAGATGCCCTTTACTCCATTTATGTGACTGGAGTCTGGAATAATTTACAGCAGAAACTAGAAATAATAAAAATAGTCAGTTATAATGCCAGTAAAGTCCTTCTATTTTGCAAGATGGACCTATAACTCTAGGGAAAGTGTAATAATATTCTGCCATTTTATATCTGTATGACTGCCTTTGATTACTTCATTAATTGAATCCCTTTCTCTTGCATCAGTTCTTTATTCTGCATCTTGTCACTCTTCTCTCCTGTAAATATCCCTCCTATTCTGAAAATGGTTCTCCTTTCCCTTTCTTCCCTTTCCCATTGAACCTGTTTCCCTTACTATTTCTTGCCTCAGTTGTTATTTCTTTACTGGCTAATTTGCTCAATGCAGCTCTTTATAGATGCTGTACATACTTTGAATACACCACATATAATGCTTTATGTACCTTGAAGATGCACACTCCAAAATTTTATTTTTAATTTAGAAAGGTTATAATTTCAACCCATAAACATTTTGTATTATTTTGTTTTTCTTTCATTACAAATTTTGAGCACGTTCCTTTATGATTTTCATTGATACTGCACATACTATGATGGAGTGTGTGCAAGTATTGTAAGGCTGTTAAGCAATCACATTGGAGCTTTTCTCTCTGGGCCTCCAGTGAAATGACCAATCAGCCTATCCCAGCTGAAAAAGGCAAGCAAATAAATAAACAATAAATACATGGTCTATACCTTGTACTTCTAAGTATTATTATGTATATTTTCATGTAGTCAATGTTTCTTGCACTAAACTATTTTTTTCCTTTCCTCTAACTCTGAAGTATGCTACCTGCCTAATGCCATAATCTTCTGTCGTGACCCGAAAGTGTGTTACTGTGAGTGTAAATGTGTTGTTCCAGTCATCATATATAACTTTAAATGCAGAAAACACAATGAAGACAGCTGAACTTATCATGTGCATATATAAGTAATACATATTAATCTCATCACTAGCTAATGGAAAGAGAATCGAATAAGAGTTTGGTTGTATCTAAATGCATTTTTCATGAATTTGTCCATAACATGTCAATTACTATTTCATGTACAGCAACAATGATATCAGTGCAGCAAACAGGGTTTAGCCTCATTCATCTGGTGAGCTGGGGCAGAAGGAAAGGCTAATCTGTCCTATTTTCTTAGGGAAAGCGTGAGACTCCAGTGCTACTGCAGGAAACACAGCAGAGATCAGAAGCCCTGTTGTCTAATATTATAAGGAAATTGGTGCGCGCGCGCGCATGTGTGTGTGTGTGTGTGTGTGTGTGTGTGTGTGTGTGTGTGTGTGTGTGTGTGTGTGTGTGTGTGTGTGTGTGTGTGTGTGTATACAGCACATACTATTCAATGCATACCATGACCTGTAGACAATTGGGAAATCTGATTGGTGGACCCATATCAATGGCAACCCCCCATTCATCTTAGATCCCTAACAGCAGCAGTAGTTATCCTCTAGCCTGTGTACTCAATTGGCCATAAGGCTATAGTGTCTGAGAACTTGTGGAATTAATAAATAGCTTCAACCTGGATTAAGACTGAGGATGGTAACCAAGAAGTTTGGAAATTTTAGAAACCTAGACTGCTGATGGGAACTGGTATATTGCAATCATCTGACAGGTTGTGAAGACATTCATAAAATAGTTCAAATGCATAACAGCAAAATCTGCTTATGCCAAATATGACCATTATAAGAGGAGTATTTGTCAAGAAATTCCTTAGTTTAGTTATTGCAGAATACTGTTTAGTGATCTCCAAATTTTTACTTATTTTATATAGCTTTAAGTATTTTATTGTCATCTCCTCAGATAAAAACAAATGGTACTGTGTTGTTTGATAAAAAGGTCATAACTTAGAACAGTTATAACATTAGTTATCGTAAATATTTTGTTTTATAGGCTATGAACAACCACATTCTGTTAATTGAATTGCGTTGCCTTTCCAGTGGCCTATTAGTAAGTATCCAATTTTAAAACACAAAGTAGAAAGATTAGTTTAATGCATAATGCATGCCTTTATGTCTGTATTAACATTTTTCATTTATAATGGTCCTGTTTCTACTCAGTATGCACCAAAATGCCAAATCACATTACAAAAGTGGACACCTACAGAGCAATTATGTTGCCTATATAAATGAGATGAAGTGCTGATGAGGAATTAATTACACACTTGTTACCTGTCAAAGTCTGGAATAAAACAATACACTAAGTAGTAGTTCTTTGGCTAATAATTTTGTTTATAGTCTCTTAAATACACCACAAAAACATGTGTACACCTTCACTTAATATAAAATCTACTTATTACAATATATAATGTAGCAGTGCTACTTTTTCAACCATATAGTTTTGTGTGTTCCTACTGTGTCCTTCTATGCATCATTTTAACATCTTTTATATGTTAAATATTAATTTATTATTTCATTTGCTATTGGACACTTTATCCAGTGCTTGGTTATTGTGGAGCTGGAGCTAATTTCACACTCAGTGAGGGGGCAAGGCAGACAAAGGAGTTAGGTATAGTAAAGAAGTCTATCACGTCACACACACAGGTATGGGGCTAAATGTCATGCAAGAGAGGTCTAACAGTGAAATATGAAACACTTAAGATGAGTGAATATAAAGTGGCAAACAACAAAAGTAGCAGTTAAACTAATTTGTTTTCTTAGGCAGCTAACTATGTCTTCCTTACCTCTGCTTTTATAGACAGTAATCCTAAGACTTCTGTACCACAGAGTAAGGGCAATTTTCTAAGATAATGTGCTGATGTGAGGTATTAACATTTGTGGCAGGGAGAATAGAGCAGTGCATGTGTAACATATGCCAGCAGAGTTAGCTGAAGTCTTGTAAATTATTTTGTGTCATTTGACTATCAAAATGACTTGTACAGCTGCTTGTGTTATTTTTAATTTTCCTGTTATTAGAACTCTGATGTTTACTGTACTTTGATATTTAGTATTCTTACATTTTCTATTTTACTATTTATTATTAAATATTGTTATACCTTTCATTGTGGCTGGTCTGTTAGATCATACTTTTAATATCTTGAGAGTACCTGTGCTTATTTTAGAGACACCTTGGCCCCTCCAAAAAGCTTGGCTGCTTAGGTTACACTCTACCATTTATGTTACTATTGATTTTACTCAGTATACTTGGATGCCCTTGTAACAGTCTGACAGTGGTTAACTGGTGGCAGTGAGGTCACCTTATAGTCTGGCCAGAAGGGGTACAGCCAGTAAATCTATACCAGCCTTTCCCAGGAATGTGTGTGTGTGTGTGTGTGTGTGTGTGTGTGTGTGTGTGTGTGTGTGTGTGTGTGTGTGTGTGATCATCATTATCAGCCCCCTTTTTCCTGTTTTCTACATGAGTTTGGGGTATTGTGTTAACTGTCACCAATTCTCTCTATTCAGTGTCACACTCCTGCCTTCTTCAACACTGATGGCTGACTGTCACAGATCTTCTTTCACACAATCCATCCACCTCTTTGCTGGATGTTCCCACTTCCTATTACCTTCTTCCTGTTTGTCCCACATCTTCCTCACCAGATTGTCTTCTGCTTTTCTACACATGTGCCCAAACCACCGTAATATGTTCACTTTGATCTTTTCTGCAATTGGAGCTACTTTGGCTTCTGCTCTTATGTCCTCATTACTTCATCTGTCCCACAGTGTGCATCCTATCACCTTTCTTAGACACTTCATTTTCATCACCTCTAGCTTCTTCAACAGTTCTGCCTTTACTGCCCAGGTTTCTGTACCATACAGTAGTACTGGTTGCACCACTGCCTTGTACACCTTACTTTTCAGCTTCTTTGGCATTCTTCTGTCATAGACTACACCTGATACTCTATGCCAGTTGACAGCCCCTCTGATTCTAGCTTTGACCTCTTCATTCAGACTACCCTTCTCCTCAACTACTCCTCTGAGATGCTTGAAGCTGCTTACCTGTTCCACTGTCTTCCCTTGTATCTCTATTCTCAGCTTCTTCTGAAGTCCCCAATTTGCTGCCATTACCACTGTCTTATCTGTGCTTAGTTTCATTCCATGTGCCTTCAGATTTGCATTCCATTCTCCTATCCTTTGCTGAAGGTCTAGCTCAGAGTCTGCCTTACTGCCACATCATCTGCATACAGTAGCTTTGTTGATCCATCCCCTCCAACCTGTTTACTAATGTAGTCCATCACAAGTATGAACAGCAGTGGGCTCAGAACTGAAACCTGATGTACACACACACACACACACTGGGAACCCCTCTGTTAGGCCAAATACTGTTTGTACTTGAATCATTGGGTCCTTGTGCATAGCCTGCACTAATTCTACCAATTTTTCTGGGACTTCAAACCACAGCAGTACTGCCCAGATCAGCTTTCTTGGGACCTTGTCATATGCTTTCTCCAAGTCTAGGAATGCCCAGTTGGACTATCTCCTCATCTCTAGCTTCTTCTCAAGTATCTGTCTCAATACAAACATCAGGTCAATTGTGCTGCATCCTGATCTGAATCCAAACAGCTCATCTCCCATCTTACATTCTACTCTGCGTATCCATTTATCACTCACTCTCTCCAGAACTTTCATGCAATGTGACAGGAGTTTGATGCCTCTGTACTGCCCACATTTGTGGATGTCCCCTTTTTTCTTGTACACTGGCATGAGTATGCTTATTCTCTAGTCATCTGGGATACACCTTTCTCTCCAGATTGCTATTAGTACCCTCAGGAGCCATTTCTCCTCTATCTCATCCAGCATCTTTAGCATATCTGCTGTAACCTCATCTGAGCCTGCTGCTTTCCCTGACTTCATCTTCCTTAGTGCTGTTCTTACTTCTTCTAGGGTGGGCTCCTCTTCTTCTCTCATTGTAGGCTGTTTCTGGGGCAGTACAGCTTCTGTTGGGTTTTCTTCATTCAGAAGCTGCTGGAAATAATCCTTCCATCTGCCTTTGATGTTCTCTGGCCTGGTGAGCAGGTTGTTGCTGGCATCCCTTATGAAGGGTGTCTGACTATCTTCTTTATCTTTCTGTCTTTGCCTTGCAACCTGATGTAGTTTCTTTGTGCCCCTTACTGAGTAACTTTCTAGAATCTGGTACAGTGCCTCTAATGCACTATTCTTTGCTATTGCAACTTCTTTCTTAGCTTCCTTGTTAGCCAACCAGTAATCCTTCCTAGCTTGGTCAGTCTTTTCTGTCTCCCACTTCTTCCTGCACTCCTTTTTTTTCTTTTCATGACTTCCTGGAGTTCTGCATTCCACCGCCAGCTTTCCTAATGTACCTTATTTCCATACCTGGCCTGGCCACATATCTTTTCTGTAGTCCTAGTAAATGCTGTTTTTAGGCTCTGCCATTCTTCTTCAGCTCCACCTATTTCCTCTTCTATTTGGGGTGTTAAAGCCCTAAGAGACCAGATGGCTTAGTGGTTAAGGTCTTCACCTGCCATGCACAAGGTAAAAGGTTCAATCCTGACCTCCGACCAATGACTGTTTGGAGTTTGCATGTTCTGCCTGTGTCTCTGTGGGGTTTCTGGATAATCACTTTGGGCGCACTTTTTCCACCTGGTCTCAATGATTATCTTTAACACTCAGACAATGGAGAATGGTGCATAGACTCCCACTTTATTCATCAACTATGTCAGGTATAATATTTTTTAATTATTTAATGCATATCATATATATACATCACCTCATGTATATATAATATAATAATATATATATTTCATGGATTAGCTAGAGTTATTCACTATGTCTGTTTTTGAAATGGGCCCCTTACAGTTTCTTTTCTTTCTTTTATATACATTTTTGTATTTAATATAATAATGACTATGGATGTACATATTTTATTATGTATAACTACAGCCTTTATAGTACTATAGTCTATTAGAATTTTGTTTTTGTGATGCCTTTGGAATTATCTGTTATAGTGTTAGCCAGTTCATAATACATCATGCATTATTCATGAGTTTCAACAGCACTCATGTGCTTATTGGTTAGCACTCTGTATAAATTTGCATATTTTATTTTGATTATCATGATTATAGGTTCATAGGTTCATACTAGGCTATCTGCCCAAGGGCATTTATAAGCCTAGCCCATAGTTATGTGGCTTTCGCCACCCCTTTAGTTTGAATAAAAACTATGCCTATCATTTTTCTGTGCCTCTGTCAAGCAGTGACACTGAAGTAATCCCTGGGGTATATCTGCGATCTCCCATCCATTGGTCAAGATTCCTCTTGAACAAGGCCAGCGAGGTGCTCTGCCTCACATGTACCGGGATTTTGTTCCACAGCATAGGGAGTCTCTGGGTGATGAATCTGTCCCTCCAGCACGTTCTATTTATAACCGTGTCAAGGTTTAAGTCTCCGCCCTTGTGGTTCTGAGGGATCTAGATTTTTGAGGTGAAGCATATTCATCAAATCTGGGTTTGACATGGCCTTATATGTCAGGCACAGGTCACCTCTGAGCAAGCGGTATGAGACTGAATAAAGCTGGAGTTCTTTCAGTCGGGCAGCATAAGACATATTTTGAGACCCTTTATCCTTTTGGTGAGGAACTTTTGGGGCCTTTCAAGCTGCATCAGGTGTCTGGTCAGATACATTCGAGCGGGCATTGTACTCAATCATAGGTCTAATGAGTGATGAGTACAGGGGGACGATGACCTCCCTTGATCTAGATGTGAATCCCTTCATGATCAGGTGGGCGATATAGAAGGTTTTCCTAACTACTTTAGCAACATGAGTGTCAAACGAAAGACTACTGTCAACTTGGGTCCCCAGATCCCTGATGACTTTTTCTGTGCTCAGTGGATTGTCACCGATATGGTAGCTAGGGGTAACCTTGTTTTTCCCGAAGGGTATGACTATGCATTTTTTGGCATTTAACTTCAGGCCATGGCTCTGGCACCAGTTATCCGTTTCTGTGAGGCCCTTCTGGAGGATATCTGTGTCAGATGTGTTTTCAACTTTGCTCAACACTGAAGAAGGCATCAATTTGCCGAAACCGGTCTGTTTTTTATTTTGAATAATAAAAGTCTGATTTTTCACTATCTTGTTTTGGGCTGCATCTTCGACTGCTAAACTTTGCTGGCCATTTTTGTTTCTTCATGGTTTGGTTAGGCCGTGCATCCTCCACATGCATAGCATTTGATTTGGGCTGGATTCTTGAGCTGTACTGTGGGACCAGCAGTTGATGCGCCATTTTCTGTCATAGAGGAATCTCTCCTGATAGTGCTACAGACTTCTTGGTTATCCAGCACATATCAAGCTGGATTTGTGATTGTGGTTCGAACAACGGACGCTTTTTCCAGTAAATGGTTCATTGTTTCACATTTCTAATTGGGGATTGTGGCATATTGTGTGTTTTTGAAGATAGGGGCCTACGATTTAGTGGATTACTTCATTTTATACATCGAGTGCAATTTTCACGCTACTGATGCGGATAGTGTATTAACCATTAAGGGGCAGTATTCAAATGGTTGGTGCTTAAAACTGTTGGATATTCATATTTAAGGTAACGAAGTGATTTTTTACACTTTCGGGACATTTCATTATTATCCATATACGCATTTGGGATAAGGGCCAAGCAGGCGTTTACTACACGTGCTGGTTGCGACATCTTCCTGTTGTTACTGTTGGTTTGGATTATATGTCAGTCTATATGGATACAACATGATGGATTGAGTGACTTTACAGCGTGGAACAGTATTTTTCTTCTTGGGACTAAGTTTTACAGTAATATCTTCAGTATTTTGTATATACACCTTGTGTTAAACATACATTGTTTTCCTACACAGAGTATGACAGTTGGGCATTACTTTGCTTACTGAGTATGTTGTCAAGGGGATAAGTGTATGTTTTTACGTAGGAGCCTTATTTTTGTTGCGATTTGGCTCAACAAGTTCAGGACATCAACTTGTACTTAAACATTATTTACATATTTGGCATATGTTGTTTATTATGACAGCGTGTTAGGGGACATTTGTAGGTTTATACATAGGTGTGTCCATTTTTTTGGACTCTGTTGGAATTGCCCAGTACCATTATTGGATTCTTACTCCAAACTTCATTTCGACTAGCGCGACCTTTTTCTGAAGGCAGACACAAATCGTTCAGGAATTTGGGACATTATCGATAAATATTTAATATTTCAGTACTCTTGTTTTATATTTACATTTTATTCTTGTACATACAGTTTGATCGAGATTATTAACAAATAGTTAGTTGATATTATATATGAGCCTATTTTAGGAATATTCTGGATCAGATGTTTTACAAGTGATTTGTTTTGTCATTACATTGTATTAGAGGGGAAGTTTGATAGGTCCATATTTGGATTTCAAGATTTACTATACAGGCAAGTGTTATACCTGGATAATATTATTTTTGGAAAATATTGTTTTTGCAAAATCTGTATTTTGTGGAACAGAAGGTGACAGAACTATTGGATGCATTGTGTATAGAGGGGAACCATATGACCTGGCCTTGCATTCAGGCAAATACACATAGTGAATTGTTTTGGCCTCAAAGGTACTTATGCAAGCAGGGGTACTTTTTATATTGCAAATTCTATATTGCAATATTGCTAAGCTGTTGGGATATTAGCTCTTCCCTACTTAATGATTCACTTATTGGTATTTTTGTTTAATTGCATGGCCTTTATGATATATTTACCAATGCAGGATGGCCACTTGTAAGAGTGATCATATCTTGGTTGTGTATGTGCATCTTATCAAACATAATATATCAAACTTAATTGGTTGTTGGACCACCTTATCTCTAGGTGCATCTGATTTCACTGTATCCAAGGCATTAGTAAGTCTTTATTAAGATCATACTAACTAAGACAATCAGGTCAACCACCTAGAATAATTTAGGTTACTACCACCAAGGTCTTTTTTAGTCTTTATACTATTGACCTCTGGCCTTGTGATTTATTGGTTATATCTTCTTGCATTCCTCTCATCCAGTTTTATATATATGTGTTGGATTTCCATCTGGTAGTATTCCTCTAGTTAAGTTATTACTACTTAGCAATTTAGGAATATTATTACGTTGTTGAACCTTCTTCCCATAATAACCTTCCTGATTTTTCAGGACGGTGAATTAATTTTGGTACTTTGTTGAAGCGGCCGGGGAGCCTCTTACCAACCTCTACTTAAATTGAAGCAATCATTGGAGTTTTTTCTGGGTTTGCCAACAACTGCCATTCTCTCTTGTTGTCATTCATTTTATAGTTTTTATTGCTCATTCACAGCATGGACCTTGAGAGCATATTATCTGGATTATGTGCCGATCGGGAGGATATTGGAGTGTTTGGGATCAATACCTCACCAGGCAGTAATTCCAGTAACAGGGATCAACATATTTCATCTGACTGTGATATGTCCTTCCATTCTCTTACCAAAGGACTCAAAACTTTGAGATCCAACATATGGCATTTGAAATTGTTCAGAGCATATTCTAACAAGAATATTGCTCCCAGGGGCTTGAGAATACGGCTTCAACCATTGGTAGGTAGACCGGATGACAAGTTGAATTGTGACTGGAAGGAGGCTTTACAAATTGGGTCTATGTTATTTGTGAATGTTCTCTTACAATACTATGAGAGAATGGTAGATGTGAACATTCAGGAGGTCAAAACATTGTGTTGTGATTGCAAAAAATTTGAGTCCCTACCAAAATTTCAGGATAACATCAAGAAGTTATCCAAAGAATTGACAAACCACGAAAAAATTATCAAAGAAAGAAAGATTAAAAAATTTCACAGAGATTATTTTGACTATCATAGAGGACGCCCCTTTGAGCTTAATCGTTCTGTCAGATTTGCAGAGGTTGGTCAGGGGCCTGCCTCTGGTCGCCCCAAGAAAAGACCAAGATCTATTCTGAAAAATAGGGATGGGTTCAACAACAGCACTTCAGGAGAGGATTCCTCTCTTACAGATTATGACAGCTCAGGGGATAGGGGATCACCACATAAAAAGAAAACAAATAAAAATATCCCTTTAGAAATGGTTCCAAACACAGAGGAGGAAGGAAACATAAGAAAAGACCCATTAGAGCATTCCCTGGAGGGCTTGATCCAGAACTTTCTAACATAAGTCAAGATGAACAACTCAACCAAAATGTTTTAAATTTATCTAATGTAAGCTTGTCTGGTGATCAACAAATTCTTTTGAATAAAGGGCTTAGTTTTATACCTGGCTTTTTTTCTAATGAATACCACATAGTCACAGATGTCATTGATTTTTGTCATAGTCTTAACCTTAAGTTGTTTTTTGCAGATGACACATCTCAAAGATCTAATGAATTTAGATTTGGTAAATCTGAATTCCAGCCTCCTATGAACAAGCATGTGTCGATTTTTATGCAGTCAGTTTTCAGGGACCTACATTTTGAAAATTATGGATATACTATGTTGAGACATAATCTTTCACAGCAGGAGAGCATTGCCCTCCAAGAGCTACGTAACAACAAAGACATAGTTGTATTACCAGCAGATAAGGGTGGGGCCATGGTTGTACAAAACATGAGTTATTACCTTCAAGAGGGTTTATCCCAGCTATCAGATACAGCATGTTACATGAACATGGCCATAGACCCAACCCCGAATTTTAAACACGAAATTGACTCTTTTCTGAATCTAGCATGTGAGGAGGGCATCATCAGCAAAAAATGTGTTGTACAACTTTCGGTTAAGGACCCCCGTAAGTAGATTATGTATCTATTACCCAAGATTCACAAATCACTAACCAAACCCCCAGGAAGACCAATTGTTTCAGGCATTGGTTCTTTGACCGAACCCTTGTCAGCCTTCCTGACACAATATCTCAAACCTCTTTTGGGTTTGGTCAGGGCAAGGCTACAGGACACTACACAGTTCCTCAAAACCATTGAGGACACACAATTAGAGCCTGGGTGGCTAATGTGTTCACTGGATGTCAAGGCCTTGTATACCAGTATACCACATTGGGCTGGCTTGCAAGCCCTTAAAGATTGGTTGGATAGGGCTGGTTTATACTCACCAGGGTTTAATATGTTATTGATTTGCATGTCGGAACATGTACTCAACAAAAATGTTTTTTATTTCCAAGGACAATGCTATTGGCAACTACAGGGTACAGCTATGGGAGCTTCTTTTGCTCCCATTTATGCCGACCTGTTTATGGCATTTTTTGAAGAGTGCATGATTTATGATGCATCTCATAATATATACCTGGTAGAAATGGACATCTGGCGTAGGTACCTGGATGACTGTTGGATGGTATGGCGTGCGGATGTGGGATATTTGCATGAATTCGTAGAATATCTCAATGGCAACATCTGGGGAATTGAATTTTCTATTACCTTTGATATGCAGACTATTAATTTTTTGGATGTAACTATTTCAAGAAATCATGATCATACCGTGGCTACCAGAGTGTTTCGCAAATACCCCCAATATAATACTCTGTTACATGCATCATGCATGCACCCACGTCATACCATCAGAAACATCCCAGTTTTACAATTTATGCACATGAAACACCTCAGTTCTACTAAATCAGATTATGACATTGCTAGTCTTGATTTATGTCGCAGATTTGCCAGTAGGGGGTATAACTTTGCAGATATCCATACAGCATGGACACGATCCTCTCAGATGAATAGGAACAGATTGCTAGATTATAAGACTTCTTCTGGTGATTCCAGATCACCTACTATCAGATTTATTACAACATATGGTAGGAACTATTATGTGATTAGGGATATCATCAACAGACATTGGAATATCCTATTAGCCAATAAACAACTCAGATCTTTTCTGGGAGAGGAATGTCAATTTTCATATAGAAAAGGCAAAACATTGGGGTCCCATCTATCTCATTATAAACATATTGGTAGTGGTGGAGCAATTCTTAAACAGCTTACAATAATGGGACATGAACTATTGGGTACACATCCATGTGGCCACTGTGGGTCTTGTAAACAGATTACCAAGTCTCAGAACTTTTCGAGTCGTAACACTAGTAAGGTCTTTGACTGCAAAATTTTTGGGAACTGTAGCAGTGATTGGGTTGTTTACCTGGCATCATGTCATTGTGGGGCATTCTATGTTGGTCAGACTTCTAGGCCACTCAGGTCATGAATAAATGAACATCGAAGTGACATCAAAAACAAAAGGGAGACTAATGCCCTATATCGACATGTTTCAAAACATCAACAAGCAGAGTTCATGTTTATGATTATTGACTGAATAGTGGGTGATCACAGTAACCCACAAGGGTGGCATGGTATCCTCAACCACAAAGAAAAGTACTGGATAATCACTTTGGGTGCACTTTTTCCACCTGGTCTTAATGATCATCTTTAACACTCAGACAATGGAGAATGGTGCATAGACTCCCACTTTATTCATCAACTATGTCAGGTATAATATTTTTTAATTATTTAATGCATATCATATATATACATCACCTCATGTATACATAATATAATAATATATATATTTCATGGATTAGCTAGAGTTATTCACTATGTCTGTTTGTGAAATGGGCCTCTTACAGTTTCTTTTCTTTCTTTTATATACATTTTTGTATTTAATATAATAATGACTATGGATGTACATATTTTATTATGTATAACTACAGCCTTTATGGTACCATAGTCTATTATAATTTTGTTTTTGTGATGCCTTTGGAATTATCTGTTTGGGGTGTAACACAAATATTAGCCATGGTCTCTGGTATAGTGTTAGCCAGTTCATAATACATTGTGCATTATTCATGAGTTTCAACAGCACACTCATGTGCTTATTGGTTAGCACTCTGTATAAATTTGCATATTTTATTTTGATTATCATGATTGTTTGCTCAACACTGAAGAAGTCATCAATTTGCCGAAACCGGTCTGTTTTTTATTTTGAATAATAAAAGTCTGATTTTTCACTATCTTGTTTTGGGTTGCATCTTCGACTGCTAAACTTTGCTGGCCATTTTTGTTTCTTCTCTGTGGGGTTTCTCCCATGTCCAAAAAACATGCTGAGTGTTTCCATCTCAAACTCACCAATGAATGGAGCTGTGGGCAGCAGCACAGACTCTACACAGTGCCCTATAGGGGGAAGAGTTGTATAGACCAACCGCTTTGGGCATCTACTGTGGTGCGCAGTATCCTCAAGATAGGAGAACATGGATCACAGACTGTGCGCCATGGCAAGGCTAGCCACTCGATGGTGTAAAATATGGCTCTAGGTGATTCAGTCATGCGTGTGTGTGTCTGGGTGTGAAAATCAAATACCCAGGTGTGACTGTGTCAGCCACTTGTAACTGGGACACAATGCTCCAAAGTGAATCTTGTTTGGGATCTGGACAGAGTCCAGTCCTAGTAGAGAGTGTTGTCTTGGGGGAAACTGTGTTTGATGCAGAGAGCTGCATTTGAAAATACTGTGTAAATTCCTTCCTGTTTTTAGTGACAGTCTCTCACTGGTGTCAGTGGTGAGGATTGAGGCTCCTTGGTTACTGGCCCAGGGTAAAGTGAGGCTGTCATGCATACCGCAGTCTCAGAATCAGTGAATAAAACCCACAATCACACGTTTACGTTTGCATATACCTGTACAAAACTGTGCGTCACACTTCCACGGTATTCACCCACACACACACACACACACACACACACACACACACACACACACACACACACACACACACACACACACACACACACACACTTGGCATGCATATCTATTGGAAGTCATTTGGACATCTGTGGATGCATTGTATGCTTTTCATTCATTCATTTCTTTAGTCATTCAGTCATTCAGTGGTACTTACATTATCTTATTCAGGGTGATGGGCAAGCTGAACCTATCCCTTTGAGCAAAGGGTATACAGCAGAGATCCAGTAAAGGAGGTGATACCAGTCCAATGCAGGATGTACACACACATTCAGACACACCCAATGGAAATGTAGGAGGATCACCAATTTACTTAATGTGCCACTGAATGTGAGGAAACTAATTCTTAGCTAAATCTCACAAAGACACAGAGATGATATGCAGACTCTGTACAAAAGCTACTCTAAGAACCAAAGTGGAAAACCAAGCACTGTGAGACAGTACCTATAATGATCCTGAATTCAGTGAGACACAAAGCATCACGGAAATAGGTCCTACATGTTTGAGATATGACAGATAATTAACTGCCCTGTACTCAAGTTCTGAGGTTTCAGCTTCCAGTATTTACATGCAAAAATTTGCAAGATAAGGCACCTTATGCATCAGTGGCCTCTTATGCTCTCATTGTTCATTTTGCGTTCTTATAGAAAGTTGTCGGTATGTGGCCATTCTTATTGGTCTCATTTGTGGACTGTTGTGGAGTGGGTGCAACCATGTTGTCAGTGGTGGCATTGGTGGATCAGTTGGATTGGTGTACCACTCGATTTAGCTCAGGTAGCTTGGAGTGGCTGGAGTGGATGGTCTGGTTGTGGATGTTTGGGCCTACATGTGGAGAGGTGCACTGAGCGGAGCTGTTGGTGGAGACCCAGGTGTCAGAAGGTGTAGGATGAATGTCAGAAGATGTTAGATGGTGCTGTGCTGGATCCGGATTTTGATCTTGATGGAGGAAACTGGACAGTTGCTGGTGTGAAGACCAGGTTGGTGATGAAGTTGATGGTGGATTGAGAGCATGGTGGATGATGGAACTGTGATCATTGATATGGACGAGGGCATAACTGGACTGTGATTGCCTGTGTCAAAGGGAGCTTCAGGAGTTTGGACTCTGTGTTGTGTGTGTATATTTTTTGTGGTTATGTGCTTATGTTATTTGTTGAAATGGTTCTGTATTAAGTATATCCATAAGCTTGAAGAAACATAATTTCATTTAGCTGTGCACTTTGTGGTTGTATGGTCTGAATGACAATAAAGTTTAACTTGAAACTTGAAACAAAAAGCCTGACATTTGCACTTGTGTTTGTGGGTGTGTGAGTATGTATATATATGCATGTGCAAATGTCAAGCTTTTTGAATGTAAATACTGAAAGTTGAAACTTCTGAAATGAGTACAGGGCAGTTAATTATCTGCCATATTGCAAACATGAAGGACCTATTATCATGATGCTTTGTCTCTCACTGAATTCAAGATCATTATAGGTGCTGCCTCACAGTGCTTGATTTTCCACTTCCACACACACACAGTTCTCTAGAGAACTCCACCTGTATGAGGGATGGCAAAGTCTCCATAAAAAAATAAATCTGTCAAAATTTGAATTCTATCAGTGAGTCCTTTCATACAGCCACTCATCCTGAAAGAAAAAAATAAAAATAGATGTGACTTGTACTGTTTCCAGTCTCCGCACTCACCGCCATTGCAGCGGCAATGGACATGTGACTTGTACTGTTTCCAGTCTCCGCACTCACCGCCATTGCAGCGGCAATGGACAAGACCATAATAAGTTATGGCGGTTGGTAGTACCTTCTTAATTAGGGGAAACACATATAAGTGGTCGCTTTAATTGCAACTATAAGGCAGTTGTGTACTTAGCCCAGTGCCAGTTATGCCCAGCCTTCTATGTCGGAAACACCGACAGAAGGTTAACGGAAAGGGTATATGAACATGTGCATAGTATTGCCAAAGGTAAACAGGAAAATGCCTTGGCAAGACACTGTAATGGAAGTCCAGGGCATTCATTTGTCTTTTAGAGTTATTGGCCAGATTACACCTGATGTAAGAAGGGACCCTTTTCAACTACTTTTGGAGCAATTAGAACTGCTCTGGCAGCTTCATTTGAATGGTAGTAGGTTACCAGGGTTGAACGAAGTTATTTCATTAAAATGTATTTTAAAACTAGAGAGTTTGAATAGATGATTTGGTACAACAGATTGGTTTCTCTTGGATATGAAAGGGTAGAGGTTCCTAGTGTACAATTTATTTACGTACACTTTTAACTTATTTACACTTTTAATTTTTGAAAGGGGTTTGGTGGTTAGTTAACAGATAGATTTTCTTACTTAGTAAGTTACACTTCTTTTGTAAGCAAAACAAATGAAACAATGTTATGTGAAGGTTGCTAGAGGGCATTTTAAACAAATTTTAAATCAACTTTAAAATTCATATGCACAATGTTTTGGCTTTGTTTCTTGACTTTGAAGTTCATTTTAATGTTTGTATTTATTTAATAGTAGACATTTTTGTGGGTAGGTTTTGTTGGGGTTGGATATCTGGCACTTATACCTTGATGTATTAGCTTCACTTAATTTCATTCATTTGGATGTGGACCGCATTGGTTAATTAGTTAATAGGAAGGTTAAGAGTGACTATATTATGTTAGTGATTTTTAGCTTTGCTGTTTGAAGAAGTCTGGCTATGTAGCCAGATGAAAAGCGCTTTACAGTACAGTTCAGTGGATTGTTGGATTTACTTGTGCTGTTTTTTATTAAAGTGTTTGTTGGCTTAGTTCCCAGCAGTGCTTTTTGGAGTTTGTTATTTTGTTTCTGTAAGACCATAATAATTCTTAGCAGTGGCTGATTCATGATGCACTAACTGCTCCATGACATTGATTGAGAAGTGCATCCAGCTATGGATGTTCACTAGCAGTATGGAGCATGGCCACAGTGTCTGTTAACCTCCAGACCTAGTATGACAACAAACCTCAGCAACACTCTACTACTAAAGTCTATGAAATGCAACCAACCTTTATTCTGTTATTCCAGGTTTGAGTCTTCCTTTTGTCTATTTGCCTGCCATTTAACTCTTATTATAACAGGGCACCCAGATTACTCCTGTAAGGATGCAATTCTATGAAGTAGACTTACCCGGTCAACAGATAAATTGGAAATAAATTACATGCTGACTCATGAGAATGTGAGAAAAGATTCACTAGAAAACTGTAGTCTCTGCATATCACTTCTGAATATAACCATCAGACAAAGTATTTATTATTCACATGACTGTCCAAAAAGAATCAGTATCTTGAAATTACTTCATGTCTCATGTAACAAAGTAAAAGCTGTCATAGTATTTCCAGTTTTCAAACCAGCAAAACAGCAATTGCAAAACACCTCAATCACCAGTACAGCAAAATAAATACCAAAAACATATTATAAGAAAGCAACAACCCACTAAAATTTTTAAAAATGTTTTGTGCAAAAAAAAAAAAAAAAAATTAATGGATCTAAAGAACTCACCTGACTCCCTAATAAAATATTGGGACTCAAAATATCGAGACCCGGAATGCCGAGGCTGAAAATACAATAGCAGAGTGAATGTAGAACATTGCTTTTCTACTTTAAACCTTTTTTACAGAGAGGCAATCCCCCCTGCACCCACCAATGTGAGAGGCAAGCCTCCCACACACCCCAACTCTGAGATCAGCATACCTAAGGAAAAACAGAATATTCCAATGAATGGCACTCTTGGACTTAGTATATGCAAGTCCTGATTTCTGGTCAATCAGTCTCCATATTCTGCGACTCAGCATTCTGAACCTCTGGGATTCAAATTGTTACTGTCTCACCAGCCTGGTACTCAGCAAAACAGAGGAGTAAATGACGTGCAAGCTGCTACATGTAATGCTTGGCTCCCTATTCCATTCTTATTTGTAAATTGAAAAATTAAGTCAGAATTTTGGTCTCATTCTTCCAAAATAAATTTAAGAAAAATCTTTAAAGAACTTTCCTTGTCACAAAATATGGATAAAGTGTGTAAAGTAAAACATATCTGCCTTTAGTCCATATTCATCAAAAAAAGCTTTGAAAATGGAAATGTACTTTGCAAATATGCACTGGGATTCAAAATCATGCCTAGTGTGACCACAGATTTCCTTCCATATGTAAAGTTCATGGCACAACAACGATCAAAACTCTGTAAGAGAAGAAAACTCACAGCCTTGGTGATAGCTAAGTAGTAAACCCACTACTGCCAACACAACCAGTGATGAAAGAGGAGATCCCACTGATGTGGCTAAGATTCAGATGAGAAAAAATGACAAGCAGAGAGAAAAGATGGACAAGGCTAAGAAGAAATACAGTTTGGCTAACAAAGAGGCTAAGATACCAGCTACAGTAGCAAGGAACAAGTGATCAGAGGCACCCTACCAGCTTCTAGAAAGTGACTAAGCAGAAAACACAAAGAAACTGTTATCAGGTTGTGAGGCACAACAGAATGATAAAGCAGATAGTTCCAAGAAAAGCTGATTTGAGCAGTTCTGCAATGGTTCAAAGTTATGAATATATTGGTAGAATTAGTGCAGGCCATGTACAAGGAACCATTGACAGAAGTATGAACAGTGTTTGGACTCACAGAGGGATTCGCACTCTTCAAAGAGGGATACCCAGTGGGATTGGGGGTTCATTGGTATCCAGATTTAACCCCACTGCTGTTCATACTAGTGATGGACTACATTAGCAAACAAATCAAAGTGAACAAATCAACAAAGCTGCTGTATGAAGATGATGCGGCAATACAAGCTTATTCTGAACAGGAACTTCCACAAATCATATGGGAATGGAAAACAAAACTGACGACATATAGAATTAAACTGAGTGCAGACAAGATGGGTGCCAAGGCAACAAATGGAATCAGAAGGAGATGAAAACTGAGACAGAAGGAAAAATAGTGAAGCAGGTTAACAGCTTCAGGTATCTGGTAATGGTGGTTGAAGAGAAAAGAAGTATGTAAGAGGAGTTTAAAGCTAGAATATCATGAGCTGCAGCCAGCTGGCAGAGAGTGTTGAGGTAGTGTGTGACAGAAGAATGCCAAAGAAGCTGAAAAGTAAGGTATACAAATCAGTGGTGCAAACAGTATTGCTATATGGTACAGAAACCTAGGCAGTGAAGAAAGAGCAGACGAGGAAACTGCAGGTGATAAAGATGAAGCACCTGAGATGGGTAGATGTACACTTGGGACAGTTGAAGGAATGATGACACTAGAACAGAAGCCAAAGTAGCTGTAATTGCAAACAGGGTCTAAACAAAACTGATTATGATGGTTTGGGTACATGTACAAGGAAGTAAAAGAGGATTTGGTGAAAAAGACTTGGGAGACACAGGAAGAAGGCAAGAGCAAATGAGGATATTGATCAAAGAATGGATGGATTGTGTGAGAAAAGATATGCAGTAGTCAGCTATGAATGTTGAAGAAGGTAGGAGATTGTCACTGTATCGAGAGACATAGGAAGAGTTGATGCAACACCCAGACCCCATGCAAAAAAATGGGAAAAAGAGGTTTGATGACTATGATGATGAGAGAGGAAACGTACACCTTAGCATGCACACACATGTTAAAACACAAACAGGCAGGAAAAGCAGTATTTACTTTAATAGCTGCTATGCTACTGCAATGATAAAATCTATTTTTGAATTATAAAAGGAGCTGGAAATGGGAGTACTGGCCATTAATAAAAAGGGCAGCAAGCAGAGGCTAATACATAAAGTAAACATGGAGGCTAATTGTTGCAAGACAGTGATTTTTTTTATCCTTTTTAAGAAGGAAAGCAGGGGAAGGACAAAAGAGAAGATGAACTTATAGGTCCCCCTCTATGACCCAGGAAACCCATACCATATATTTAAACTTATGGGTAACACTCACCATCCAACCCAATACCATATTCATTGGCTACTTTAACTACCCCACTATTAATTGGAATCATATACAACACCAAACATACAAGCACAGAGATTCCTGGATTTTGTAAACACAAACTCCCTGGACCAAATTGTCAACACACCAACAAGGGGTGCAACCCTACTGGAGCTAGTCCTCACTGATATGGGAGAGTGCTACACACCCTCTAGTGTAATGTCTTCTCTGGTAAGGTCAGACCATAAAATGATCTCTTTTGAAGAAAAAATGAAACCTAGAACCCTGGAATATTCAGGAACTACTCTAAGGCTAACATCCTATTTCTAAATGATAACCTGGCAAAATTACAAGCTGCCATAAACCCTGGAAACACTGCTGCCTATGCAGAACTGTTCACAGAACCTCTATGCAAGCATGCTAATAAGCTGCATAGAGGCAGTTGTACCCACTAGGAAGAAGTACAGGACTAACTGAAAACAATAGGCTGTATAACAGAAGGAAGAAAATCATGGCAAAAATTAGGAGGTGCAGCACCCAGCAGGATAAAGCATTCTCATCAAACTAAGCAAACAACTCAGAGGACAAATAAAGTCTACCAAGCCAAATCTGAGGTGAATTTGGCCTCCCAGGCCAAGGACAACCACAAGGCATTCTTTAGCTATGTTCACAACCTCAAAGGCAATATACAAATGTGTGCAGAGCTCATTGTAAATGGAGCCACCTATACTGATCTGGAAGATATAGCAAACCTAATGGCCTCCAAATTCAGATCTAACTTTACCCCTCTCTCCCCATCAACCTTCCCTCAGGAAAATACCATCAAATATAACTCCCCCTGCTATCACTAGGGAACAGGTCCTTAATGGTCTCTCTAAGGCTAAGAACACTGCATCAGTGGGCCCAGACAATATCCCAGGATACCTTCTAAATAGCATGAAACATGATCTATCAAGCCCTCTGGAATTGCTTTTTAACTGTAGCCAACAAACAGACTTCATTCCTCATGAATGGAGAACAGCAACAGTCATTCCTAAACACAAAGGTGGGCAATCTACATACCCATACGTCTCACTAGTCTCATATGCAAAGCCATGGAAAGAAGTATCATGAAAATGATCAATGACAAAGGAAACCACCAAACACTAGACCCTGCCCAATTCAGCTTCATCGAGGGGAGGTCCTGATGAACTTCTTTGAGAAGGTCACCAAATTAATGCATGAGGGCAAAATGGTTCACACTGCCTACCTGGACCTGGCCAAGGCATTTGACACAATGCCCCACTTGGGCATTGTTGAAAAACTTAAAGGTTAGGTACAAACCCTTCTATCACCCAGTGGATAGCCAGCTGACTCACAGACAGGAACCAGGAAGTTAAAATCGGGGAGTCCACCTCTACAAAAAAGCCAGTCACAAGAAGAGTTCTCATGAATTAGTCATGGGACTGCTCCTTTTTGGCATTTACTTCTCTGAAGTTAAGACAAATGTCAGTGGCCTCTGGCTGACTAAATCTGCAGATGATTGCAAATTAGGAGCTGTCATTGAATCATGCACTGACACAAATGCTCTCCAGGAAAGGCTGGCACAGACAAACAACTGATGCCATAGATAAGGACCAAAACTAAATGCCAAGAAATGCATAATAGTATCCTTCAGGAAGTCATCCACCCTGGTAACTATCATATTGACAACACACCCCTAAATTAACCCAGTAATCAGAGACTAGGGGACACACATAGACATTAATCTTTGCCTTTAACCATCATGTTTCTGCAGCAGTGAGGAAATCATTCAATGTTGTGCAACTTATAAACAAAGGTATGGCATCTAGGTCAAGGAAGTAATTTAAGTCATTGTTCCATTGTATTCGACATTCATCAGACCTATCATTGAGTACAATGCCCCTTACCAGGCAGTTTCCTCACTAAAAGAATACAGGGCATAAGTAACATGTCCTGTGTGGACCAAGGCCCTGTCCCTGTATTCTGTCTCCTATAGGCTGTTGAGGGGAGATCTATGCCTGACATACAAGGCATTGTCAGACCCCTCTCTGATGGACCTCCTGCATATTCACAAAACAAACAGCACCAAAAGACTTAAACCTTGTCTGTGATATAAATAGGACCTGCTGGTGAGGCAGGTATGTATCCCAGAGACTACTCCTTCTCTGGAACAGGCTACCCATCCATGTGAAGCAGAGTTCCTCCCTAACCAAATTCAAGAGTAACTTGGACAATTGAATGGGGAACAGAAAAGTCATCTCTGGTTTAGCACCTATGTCTCTAATGGACACAGGCAGCCTGTAAATCTCCCAGGCCTCTGCTTGTAAATGTTTGGCTTGCCAAGCCCTTGCTTCCACTTATTAAGGGTACAATAACATATCAGGGATTTGGAATGCATGGCGAGGCTTAAAAGGGCCCTTGTGATCGTTTATCTAGTAAACACCAATGAACCTATATTAAGAGGTTGATGGTCAGTAACAGGCCAAATGCACAAACATATAACAGACAAAGACTGACAGGGGACATGCTGACACACTGTGGGTTGGGGAAGCCAGAAGATTCAGGGACATACAAAGGGAGGGCACTGGAGACTGGGAAAACTGGACAACAGATGGGAAGGGTTGGACACAAAAAAGAGGGGAACACTGGGACGGAGGGTAGGGTGGGTACAGTCTTTTGCATCTCACTGCCTGTACTATTCTAAGGGGGAGGTCAGACAGCACCCTTACTACTGAGCCTGCCCTGAGTTGTTGATGGCAGGTGACAGAGTGATGCCACTCTACCAGACAGAAGAGGAGCCTTTCTAGGTAGTTGATGCAAACTTTCAGACACTAACCTAACATTTCCCCCACCATCTCCACCATCTCCCTGTATGTCACAAAATAGCACTACCCTTGGCAGAACCAATGAAGAGAACAAGAGCACGCTTAGCCAGTGAAATGCCACCAGGAGCAGGAGTGGTGGCTACATGGCTGTCCCTTACACCAGCCACTGTGAAGGCAACCTGGAATGCTGTCTGGGAAGATACAGGGGATGGCTGGGCCTACTGGGTGACTGTAGACCTTGGCCATGCCACTGACACTGCCATGGGAGCTACCACAAAAATGGGAAAAGAAATGGAAAAAGAAATAATAAACAAAAAAAATGTAAAATAAATGACAGAGACAAACGAATGGAAGGGGGAAGGGAAAAAAAGCACCTGCATGACATCAATATATGTAATCCATGAAACACATTTAATGAAGGACATCATACAAATATATAACTACTGCTGTGAAAAGCTGCTATCTGACTAGTGCCATAAGTGTATGATGTAAGATGCCACTATGCTATAATATGCTATCTGCAAAGGGTACAAACAGGTAGCACTCCTGTCATGTGCAGTCCTGGCCATGCTATGGATATAAACAATACTCTGCCTATACAGTACTGGGACAAATATGGTGAGCCAATGCTGGTTTCTTTTTAAACCTATCCTGTTTTCTAATAAAAGCAGGTAGACAGGAATCAAACTGCAAAGGTCACCATACTCTGAATAACTAAAACAAATAATGAACTAGTAACCATAAACAAAAACAATAAATGCCGAACTCTGAAAATCCAAGGCACGTCAACCATTTAAACCATTTAAAAACCTTTTTATTAACCATTTAAGCACTTTCATCTCTGAAGTGAGACTTCATCAGAAACCTCTCTGAATAACATCCAAACTGCATTATGAATATCTGTGCATCTAAATATACCCACACTTACCTGTCCAGAGTCATCACACACATGTATGCTGCTGTTATTTCTCTAATCCATTAACATGCATTCTTTGCTCTGAGCTGAGATAACAGATGGCTAGAGGCTTCTGAGCTTCCAAAGAACATAACTTGCCTGGTTTTTTTTGCTTATTTATACTATTTACTGCACTTTTATATTGCCTGCTGCCTACATTAATATTGTATTTATATACAGTGCACTAATGCACACTGTTGTACTGCATTTGTCTGCCTTACTTTGCCTGTTAAATCAAATTGTTTTGCAGTTTTCACTGTTTACTAACCTCTTTTTACTATTTTCACTGTTTGCTACATATTTGCTGGCGTTTTTCACTGTTGCAAAGCAATCTGTTCTGCTTGTTCTAGTTTTCCCGCCAAGCAGTGTTATAATAACTGATTGCTTAGGATCATAGGATCATGGAAGTTACTAGACTATTGGCCCTGAGACCCTTACAAACCTAGTCAAGAATTTAGCCCATATTCCAACAAGTCAGCACCCTATGCCACTGTCCAGCAGTGGCGCAGGTGGAATCCCAAGGGTGTATTTTCTGTTCCCCATCCAGTTATCCAGGTTGCGCTTAAAAAGAGATAATGAGGTTCTCTGCTTTACATGGAGAGGGAGTCTATTCCACAAAAGAGGGAGTCTCTGGGACACAAATCTGTCCTGCCAAACAAGTCCTATTGATTTCACAGACCAGGTTGAGGTCACAAGTGCAGGTTATTCGAGTGGAGCTTGACTTGCGGATATGCAACAGTCCCATCAGGGCAGGGTCTGAAATTGCCTTGTATGCCAGACAGAGGTCACCTCTGAGGAGTCTGTAGGAGACTGAGTAGAGGGACAGGGCTTTTAGCCTATCTGTGGAGGGTAGATGTTTGAGGCCCTGGATTCTCCAGGTGAGGAACCTCTGTGGTGTCTCCAGCTGCTGCATGTGCTTTGTGAGGTACATGCCAAAAGGGGCACTGAACTCAATAATGGGTCTTATAAGGGAAGAATCCACTTTGTCCCTGGATGAGATACCCTTACTAATGAGGTGGGCCATGTAGAAAGCTTTCTCTACAACGGTGGCAATGTGGTGGTCAAAAGTCAGTTTGCTATCAACCTGGGTGCCCAAGTCCCTCACGACTGATTGCGTGCTTAGGACCTTATTATCAATGTGATAATTTGTGGGGATGTCACTCTCCCTGAAAGGGATGGTGATGCATTTTTTGGCATTCAGTTTGAGGCCATGTTCCAGGCACCAGTCATTTGTTTGGGTGAGACCCTCTTGGAGGATGTCCACATCACTAGGGGAATTGATGACAGCACCCAGCTTGCAGTCATCTGCAAACTTGGTCAGCCATAGCCCACTAGATTTGGCCTGCACCTCTGAGAAGTATATCCCAAACAGCAGAGTCCCCCCGAGACCAATCCCTGGGTACACCGCTTGTTACAGGTCTACTACTTGAGATGGTTTCCCCCTATTTTGACTAGGTGGGTTATATCAGTGAGCCAGTTTGTTACCCATCTGCTAAAATATGGATTGATGCCTAGTTGAGAGAGTTTATGTATTATACCTGAGTGGGGAATAGTTTTGAAGGTTTTGACCAGGTCAAGGTAGTTGGTGTGCACCATCTTCCCCTCGTCTATGGCCTTGGTGACTGCCTCAAAGAAGTCAACCAAATTTAACAGGCATGACCTCCCCTTGAAAAAATCAAACTGGGTGGGATCGACTGTTTGGAGGTTGTCAATGTCCTTGTTAATGATGTCCATGATAATTCACTCCGTGGTCTTGCAGATCAAGCTAGTTCGGCTGATGGGGCAATAATTTCCTGGATCGGTGAATGCTCTACCTTTGTGCAAAGGGATGACAGTAGCTGTCCTCCACATGGCTGGGACAAAGCCAGTACTCAGGCTTTGGTTGTATAGGGTGGGTGCCTAATGGTGCTGCAAGTTCCTGCCTGAGTTCATGTAGGATGCAGCCTGGAATGTTAACGGGTCCCATGGAGGCTGTATTTTTTGCCTTAGAGAGGGCAGTGATGACCTGCTCCCTAGAGATAAGGGGAGGGGGGCAAGTACTGTGGATGTCCCGTTTTACTGATGGGGGACAGAAGAGTGAAGTTTTTACTGAACCTGTCTGCCAGCAGGTTGGCTATATCTACAGCATTTTTGTATGTGATGTCCTTGTCCACCAGTTCTGAGCAGATCTGGGTGCTTCCCTTGAGATTGCAGACATATGTGAAGAAGTCCTTATGATTGTCTTTAGTAGATGTGGCCAATTTGGAGGATTTCACTAGTGCTCTTATTTGCTTGTTCAGGCTAAGGAGAGATTGCTTCCAGTTAAGCACCTGCTCTCCTTGGTTCTGGGCAACACTTTTTTTCCTTTTATTATAGTCTATTTATTGTAGAAGTCCACCAGACAGGTTTACTCTTCCTTAAGGAGGAGGATGTTGTCCTGTTTGGTATTCCTGATTCCATGCAGTGATATAAATGCTCATAGAGTACTTTGGTGTAGGTTTGGACATATGTGCCAGTTCCTAGGGAGGGAGAGGGGGCTCTGAAGCTGTTTATACCTCTCTTCAGGAGGTTATAATCAGCTTTGGAGAAGTTTTTTTGTTAGCCCTAGCTGGGGGGGGGGGTGACTTCAAATTGACTGCTTTATGGTTGGATCTTACCAGGGATGATGACACTGTAGGGATGCTGCAGTGGTTACCCATTAGTTAATACCAAGATATTTTCACCTCTTGTGGGGGTGTCAACCAACTGGTCCAAGGCATTTGCATTGATGAAATCAAGGAATCTCTGAACATTTGTGTTTTAGCATGATAATTTCCTCCAATCTATGGTTGGATATTTAAAATCACCCAGGATCAGGCTAAAGGGTTGAATCTAAATAGATTTGAAGAACTCCAGATAGGTGGAGTGGACATCTTGAATCAAAGTTGGAGGCCTACAGCTAGCTATGATTTGAATAGGGGTCTTGTTAATTGTTAACTGCACCTGGAGTGTTTCCTGTGCATCATACTATTTGACCAGCCTAGAGATGTGTATGTCTTTTATATATATTGCAACTCTACCTCCTTTTGTTTTGCTGCCCACGGTTTGGGGTCTGAATGAATGATAGGATGAGTAATCTGGTATGGCTGGGGTGCTCTCTGCAGCTTTGAACCAGGTTTCTGTGACTGCACAAATGTTAGCTTCTTCCAGGGTTAAGAACTCTTGCAATGTCATGTTTAGACTCCCAGCATTTAGCAGCATGACCTTTAATTTATGTTTTGATGAAATTTTCATGTTGGTAGTTTTGACCTCATGGCATTGCCTAAAAAAGCCACTATGGGGGAGGCAAGAACCTTTGCCAGGAGCCTGAAGCCCAAGGGAGACAGATGCAGGCCATCTCTGGCAAAGCATCATGGTTTGTCAGTCATGTCATCCCAGGCTGTAAGGTACTGAATCCCCTTGGAATGACACCAGAAACTATGCCAATTGTTAAAGTCAATCATTTTCTGTTTCAACTGAGGCATCATTCTGGGTGACGGTTGAATACTGCTTAAGGCTAGGAACATACCTGCCTGGGGCACATATTCAGCAAGCTTGATTATGTCTCTCTTCATATAGTCTAGGGTGGATTATCTGAAGTCATTCACTCCAACATGGACTATGACAGAGTCATAACAGTACCTACCTGTTAAGAGACTTGAGTGCACTGGTGATATGGTGGATTCTGGCACCTGACAAACAACTAACCGTGACTTTCTTCTTATCCAGCCTGGTGAGGGGCACATGTGTATGTCTCACATGGAGTCTCCTATGACTAATATGTTGGGTTTATGTTTAAGGCTTAGTGGCTGTGAGACACAGGGGTGTGGACTGTGTGTGGTGTGTGGTGTGGTGGGCAGTGGAGTTCGCATGCATTTATGCCTTGGAGGTCTCTTTTGTTTTGGTATGCTTTTTTTGAAGACCTCCGCATATGTGTGGGTATGTTGTGTAGGTGTGGGTGGTGGTTGAGGTGTGGTGTTCGTGTTGCCAGCCTTCTCAGTATGAGATATACTGGTTTGTGGGGGAGAGAGGAATGACACTAGGTGCTTGATGTAATAGCATCTCTCACAAATTATGTCTTAGCTGTTTAAAACATTCTTTAGAGTCTTATTGCTGATTTTCTTCTATTTTAAACTTTTCTAAACGTTTTTTTTGTGCCTCACTGCTATTTTTCTGCTGGATTAAACATTCATAGGTTCATAGGTAGGTACTAGGCTATCTGCCCGAAGGCATTTATAAACCTAGCCAGAATGTGTTGGCTTTCACCACCCCCTTAGATTAGTTCCCTGTGCCTCTGTCCAGCAGAGCCACTGAAGTGATCCCCGGTGTAAACTTTCTGTTTCCCATTCACTCGTCAAGGTTTCTTTTGAAGAGTGTTAGCAAGGAGCTCTGCCTAGTGTAGATTGCAATCTTGTTCCAAAGCATGGGAAGTCTCTGGGACAGGAATCTATCCCTCCAGCATGTCCTATTTACTGTTGGGGTGAGGTTTAGATCCCTAGAGCATGTCGCTCGAGGGGATAAAGTTTTCTTTAGGTGGAGCATGTCCATCAATTCTGGGTTGGACATGGCCTTGTATGTCAGGCAGAGATCACCTGCATAGGGCATCTGTTTGAGGTCAGTGATCCTCTTGGTGAGGTACTTCTGTGGTCTTTCCAGCTGTTGCAGGTGTCTTGTAAGGTACATCCCAAATGGGGTGTTGTACTCTATGATGGGTGTGATAAGTGATTCTCTAGTGTTTCCCGCCGAAACCAGGATAGCTAGTAGCTGTAACATAGTCCAGATAAAGGTTTGCTGCATCTGAGTCTGTTTGTAGTGGCTGTTTGTTCTGAGCACATTTTCTAGTCCATCTCAGATTGGAAGGGGCCTTTATGCACTCTAGTGAGAGGATTGTGCTGATTGGAACCTGTCTGATGAAGGGTGGTTGGTCTAGGACTTGGAATGCACATACCCATTGGTCCTTTTGAACCTTTTTAAATTGTTTCCAAGTTTTTAGCTTCTGGTATTTAAGCCCTGCATTTGAGTGTGTTTCTACTTGTTTGTTCATTGTGCAGCATCATGCACTGCTGTGCAATTGTGCACCATAGATGGATAGATTAATTCAACAGTTTTTCCCTTAGTTACAGCTGTAGCACATTAGTGTAGCCCTCATCCTTAGTACTTTTCCAATCAAAGAAATACTGCTAGTGAGCTGAAACCTATTAAATTACTAACAAAAAACAAAAAAAAAAAACCCAGGCAGAAGTATCCATCCACTGAGCTCCTCCTTGATCAATCTTAAAAAGACCTCCCTAGTGACAACAGTCTTCAACCTGGCATTATGGACAGTTAGACCAACCTCATAGCAATTGCCTCATGTACACCAACAACCCTCTACTAATAACACACTCTAGTACAGTGTGTGAGAGATATATCTACACCAAGAATCTTGAATCCATGCTCTCTCACACTCAAAACAGTAATACGGAGGAGGTTGTCAACCCACCACCCACCACTACACATGCACATAGTACTATTACTCATACACATAGTAGAAAACCAGCACAAAAATCAACATACATGGAGGTTCTCAAAAAAAAACTACCAAGACATCAGAGACCTCTAAAATACAAGACTGCTACAACTAACACAGTTCCCACAGCACCCATGAAACATAGCAACACCAGTATCTCACCTACCAAGCCCATGAGGCATAAATCTCAAAACGCAAATTTTCTAGTCATTGGAGACTCAATAGTGAGACACACGGATATCTCACTCACCAGGCTGGTCAAGGAGAAAGTCACAGTCAGCTGCTTGTCCAGTGCCAGGATTCATCAGATCATGCATACACTCAAGTCTCTCAGCAACAAGTACCATTATGACTCTGTCATAGTTCATGTTGGAGTGAACAGCCTGAGATGTACCACACTAGACTATAAGAAGAGAGATGACTGAGCTCTCGGAGTATGTGTCCCTGGCACTTATGTCACTAGCCTTGAGAAGCATACTACCTTCACCTAGAATGATACCACAGTATAAACAAAAACTGATTGATTTCAATAATAATTGGTTTAGTTTTTGGTGTCATTGAAAGGGGATCCAGTTCCTATCAGCCTGGGAAGCCATGGTCGACGAACTTGGCTGCTTTGCCAGAGAGAGTTTGCACCTGACACCTCTAGGCTTTTGGCTGCTGGCAAAGGATCTTGCCTCCCCATAATGCCTTTTTAGGCAAGGTCTCGAAAACAAACTTACTGACATGAAATTTGCCAGTCAAGACAAAATAAGGGTCATGCTACTAAACACTAGGAGCTTAAACCAAAAACTGCACACCCTGGAAGCACTTCTATCATTGGAAGATGCAGATGTCTGTGCAGTCACAAAACCATGGTTCAAGGCCTGAGACAGTACCCCAGCCTTGCAAGGCTACAATGCCTTCCACACCTTCAGACCACAAAATGAGCAGGTGATAACCAAAGGAGGCGGTGTTTCTATCTATATTAGAGATAAATTCACCTTCCATTTAGTTAGAGTGGACAACTGCATGCAGTTATTCCAAGTTCAGGTTATGGTAGGTAAGACCCCCACTCAAGTCATAGCCAGTTATAGATCCCTCTCCATGGTTCTTGATGCACACAAAATCTACTTGACCAATAGGTGACAATCCAAATAGTACAGAGCACTCTTGTTATAGGAGATTTCAATTATCCCACCATCAACTGGGAAATCTATATTAGCCCTAACCCGCTAGTGCAAAAGATCCTTGACTTTGTCAAATGCCCTGGAACAAATTGTTCATATTCCAACAAGAGGAACAAACATACTAGAGCTGGTCCTCACTAACATGACAAACGGATGCACTATCGCAACTGTCAGATCCTTATTAGTTAAATCTGACTACAAATCAGTCCACTTTGAGCTGACACTAACACCAGAACTCACAAAGGGCGAAATCAGACTACAAAACTTCACCAAGGCAAATCATACCCTCCTAGGTGAAGGTATAAATGCCCCACCCCCAGCTGGAAGTGGGAACCACACTGAACCTTACACTAAAATCTCAGGGAAACACAATTAAAACCACAAAATATAAAACAAAAGAAGTGTTCCTGCCACAATCTAACGGCTCCAATAATTTATTAAAATAGTGAATCAAAATGAGCGCTTTCATCTCAACAGAGAGACTTCTTCAGATAAAAAATTCATCCACATCACTTCCTTAAATACCCCTGCTAATTTCCTATTCATCAATTAAATAATTAATTATTTAAAGGAACATCAGCTTACACTAAAGCCCTGTACAATCACTTGCATAAGTGTACAGACTTGGCTGTACCAGAAAGAATCAAAGCCAGAGCCCCAAGTAAAAACAAGCTGCCATGGTGGAGATCCAGCATCAACAAACTTTACAATAAATGCAAAAATTTGCTGTCCATTAAAACAAAGGAGAGACCCCAATAATGGAAAAGCACTTTCCTCAGCCTCAACAGGCAAATAAGATAACGTGTCAAATCCTCTAAGGGCCTCTGAGAAAAACTTAGCTAGCACAGGCAAGGATAACCATAAGGCATTTTATAGCTACTTATGTAGCCTAAAAGGTGGGACCCAAACGTACAGAACTAGTGACCAAAGGTATTACACACACACACTGATCCCACAGAGATAGCATACCTGCTAGCAGGTAGGTGTGGTGAAAATGTCACCCCCTATCCCCTCCAAATCTGTCACAAACCTTGCCCCAACCCCCCCCCCCACACACACACACACACACACACACACATATCTGAAGAACAGGTTATCAAAGCCTTGCCAAAGTCAAAAAACACAGCCTCTATGGGACCAGACGGTATCCCAGGCTGTCTTCTAAACAAGCTAAAACATGAAATAGCATCACCATTATGTACCCTTTTCAATCATAGTCTAACCACAGGCTTTGTTCTTGCAGAATGGAGAGCAGCAACAGTTATTCCCCCTCCAGAAAGGTGGCCTAGCAACAGACCTGGGGTCTTACGGACCCATAAGTCTGACCAGCCTCATTTGTAAGTCCATGGAACATATCATTATGGACCCCACAAATAAAGACATAGGCAACCTCCAAACCCCGGATCCTACCCAATTCGATTTCATCAAGGGCAGATCCCTGCCTGTTAAATCTTGTGGATTTTTTCAAAAATGTGACCAGGGCCACTGATGAGGCAAATCTGTGCACACAGCATACCTCGACTTGGAAAAGGCTTTTGACACAATCCCAATCAGAGCTTACTAATAAACTTAAACTGAATGTAAACCCCTTCATTGTAAGATGGGTTCCTAACTATCTAACAAACCAAAGACATACTATCAAATTACCCCAGAATAGCCTCAAAAAACACAGATAGTCATAGCTTCAAACAACTCCTAAAAGAATACCTTACTCAACAATGGCTATGCTCCTTTAATACTCCTGGCTAGTTTCTCATGCCATCAATCAAATGTTTCCTTTTTATGATCTTCTCCATGTCTTACTTCTACCAAATGAAAATACTATAATGTTTATTTTAGTTATATATCTAATGAGTTTCATATTACTGTCTGTAGTAAGGCTTAGGAAATGTAATGTTTTCTGTTTATATTCTCTTTTTGTAAACTGTGATTGAAAGCAACTGTTAAACCTATTTTTAAATTCTTTGTAAATCTTTGTAAAATTTTTGTAGTCTTTTTTGTTATGGAGCTTTTCTCCCCAGGTCTACTCTGAAAAGGGGCTATTTGCACAGCTGGACACTACCTGGTTAACAGATGTAAAATAAATAAAATAAATAAATAAAGTGGGTGACTCCACATCAAGCAGCAGACCTGTTACCAACAGAGTGCCACAAGGGTCAGTGCTGGGCCCCTTACTGTTTGGTATATACTTCTCAGAAGTTCAGGTCAAAACTAAGGGGTTGTGGCTGACCAAGTTTGCAGACGACTGCAAACTGGGTACAATTATTGAATCCCCAATGATGCCAGTATACTCCAGGAGGGTCTTAAACAGACTAACAACTTGTGTGTTAGTCACATTCTTAAACTGAATGCAAAGAAATGCATCATCATTCCCTTTGGCACAAACAATGTTCCTTCAAACTATCAAATCAACAACAATACCCTAAGTACCCACGAAATGGTAAGGGACTTGGGTTTACAAGTTGACCATAACCTTAACTTCGACCACCATATGTCTACTGTAGTAAGGAAGGCTTTCTATGTAGAACACTTGATTAGTAAAGACATTGCCTTGAGAGCAAAAGAGGTTATAAACCCTCTATGCTCAGCACTAATCTGGCCCATAATTGAATATAATGCCTCATTCAGCATGGACGGTACAAAGCACCTGCAGCAACTGGAGAGACCTCAGAGGTTTCTGACAAAGAAGGTCAAGGGACTCCACCATGTGCCGTACACAGACTGACTAAAGTCACAGTTACTTTACTCTGTATCATATAGACACCTTAAGGGAGACTTTTGCCTGCTTACAGAGCAATCTCAGACCCAAACCTAATGAACTTCCTGCATATCCGTAAATCAAACGGGACTAGGGACACCTATTCCACCTATTCCAGGGACCTAAATATGGCCTGTGAATTAAACAGGACATGCTGGAGGGACAGATTTATCTCCCAGCGACTGCTGCATCTTTGGAATAGGCTAACTATTCATGGGAAACAGAGCACCTCTACGACGATGTTTGAAAGGAACCAGGGTGAGTAGATGGGGCACCATAAACTAGGAATAGTACCAACAATCTTCCTAGACATGGAAAATCATTACTAAATGCAATCTTGGGTATTAACTAATATCTCCATGGTGGTAGGTGGTATACTGGTGCAGCGGTTAATATTGTCACCTCACAGCAAGAGATTCTCTGGTTCAATTCTCAGCTAGGGGGCCTTCTGTGCGGAGTCTGCATGTCCTTCCTGTGTTTGTGTGGGTTTCCTCCCACATTCCAGAGACATGCATCTGAAGCATTTCTCCCTGGTCCTCCACTAAAAATAGGCTATGCCCTAGTCTGACTTTCCCAATCAACAAATAATAAATAAATAAAAATACTACATTGGGATGAAATGGCTAGGCTTGAAATGACCTCTAGGTTGATAGCCTAGTAATATCCTATGATCCCTGAGTCCCCAGTCAGGATTGCACAGTGGTCCTTATGCAGCAGATAGAGGAAGATTTTAGACTCCTCCCTCCACCACTGAGGTGCCCTGCTACAACAAGTGCCATTAAAAAACATTGCCATTCAGCAGGTCTAATTTCAGAGAACAAGAGAATTACAGGCCTCTCATGGTCAACACTATTCATTTTTTCACCACGTGTCACAAAACATAGGAAAAGTCAGCAGAATGACTTGTCCTAGAGTGTTCATAATATAGTGAGGAAAATGTTGACATGTCAGGATGGTATAATAGTGTAAAAGATGGATATGTATCATGTGTGGCAAGGCTAACTAGGACAGTAAATTTACTCTTTAGGGCCACCATTGGCTTTAACATTCATATATGTTAAAAGGCATACCTGCTGGGTCACTGATCTTTCCATGCATGTTCAGTGTGCTTCACAGGTGCTCATATGAGTGCACAAAATCAAGAATGATTCTTACTGGGATTAAGCCCACTAGTGTGGTGCATAGATAAAGCTATTAAGTAACATTCATGAGTTGCTGCCTAATTACTATAACTACTATACTCAGAGCCATGAATTTACAATTTATATAATGCCTGTCTGTGGCCAACAGCCTCATTGTGCCATGAAAGACAAACAATGGGCAATCCAGTAATGTAGCTAAGATGGGTGAGAGGGGAAGTTGCCCCAGGTGCAAAGTGTTTGTGGGTGCAATAAGCTGATCACAATGTCTCTTTAATGCAATACCGGCTTTTAAAAGCTGGTATTGCATTTTCAGTCAAACCTGAGCTCTGTAGTGCTGCATGTGTGGTCTAAACTGTATGAACTGGTTGCTACAGTTTTTTTTTTGTTTTAACTAAAACCTGGGCACTGTAGCACTCCAGGCAGGCAGAGTATAAACTTAAGCAACTGTTTGCTCCAGTTTAAAAGGAAGAATTATTTTTTTTAATCAAAACATGAGCGCCATAGCACTCTCTGCCAGTAGAGAATAAACTGAGGCAACAGTTTGCTAGATTTGTAGCAAATAGTCTGTTACAGTTTAAAAGAAGATTTTTTTTAAATAAAATAAGTTGGAGGAGGGTTGGGGGCAGAGCACAGAAATGGGGCCTGAATGGATGGGGTGGGGAGCAAGGTGTGCATCTGGCCACTTGGTTGGTGTGCATACCTGTCAACCTCTTAGAGCAGGAAATCTGGACAAAGCCATAAATAATGGGGGGAACAAAGACCCCAAAATAGGAGCAATTTTTAAATATGGCTGTTACAAACTTAGTAAGTAGATACAGTAACAGGTTTTGCATTAGCATAAATTTTCTGAAGGATATGAAGTCTGAAACTCAAATGTCTGTTATTTTCTGACCTAAATCTTCAATGATTTGCCAGTGATGTTCTATAAAACCACAATTTAATGAAAAATAGACCAAATATATGAGGCAAAAATCTGGACATTCTGGGAAAATCTGTACAGTTGAGAGGTATGTTGGTGTGCCATTAGAAGGAACTTCCATTTTTTTCCACTTTAATGGAAGTGTCTGGGATATGGGCATAAATCTTACTGTAATAAGCTGATTGTTGCAATTGGTTTATTGCAGTGAAGTGGAAGGACCTTTTTTCTCTTCTGAAGGGGTGGGGTGATGTTTCATTGTACCAGCACAGGACACTGGTTGAACCAGGTATGCCTCTGGGAGCAATCTATCTATTTGCATTGCCAGGTGCATAAACTGTGTTAATTAGCAGCTACATTTCTTCTATGTGAGTTAAGGTTACACTAACTTTGTACATAGCTGCCCAACATATGTGAGAGAGCAATAAATGGTGAAAAAGTTTGAAGAAATTTTGTAGGTATGTTCTTTCATGCTCATTTGTAGATCTGAACGTGTTAAAGGCATTGTAGCCTTGCACAGCTGGGGTGGTCTCTGCAGCCTTGAACCATGTTTCAGTGACTGCAGAGACATCAGCATCTTCCAAGGTGAGGAGTGCTTCCAGGAGTGCAGTTTCATGTTTAGAATCCTAGCATTAAGCAGCAGAACCTTGAGTTTGTTTCCAGTGGATTTTGCTATGTCAGAAATTTTTTGTCATTTTGACATTGCCTAAAAAGGCACTATGGGGGAAGCAAGTACCTTAGGCAGTATCCGAAAACCTAGAGGAGACAAGTGCAGACCATCTCTGACAAAGCAGCGTGGCCTGTCAACCATGTCTTCCTAGGCTGACAATTACCGGGTGCCCCTGGAATGACACCAGAAGCTATGCTAATTGTTGAAGTCAATCATTTGTGTTTATATTGTGGTATCATCTTGGGTGAAGGTAGAATGCTGTTTAGGGCTAGGGTCATAGCTGCCTGGGACACAATCTAAGACTTCTGTCATGTCTCTCTTCATATAGTCCAGGGAGGCACAGCTCAAGTCATTCACCCCAACATGGACTATAACAGAGTCATAATGGTACTTGTTGTTGAGTGACCTGAGTGCATGCATAATCTGATGTATCTTGAAACCCAATGTGCAGCTGACCATGACCTTCTCTTTCTCCTTGTCCAGCTTGGTGAGGGGGACATCTATGTGTCTCACTATAGAGTCTCCTATGACCAAGACATTAGGTTTTGAGGTGTTTCCCTTAGGGGCTTATTTGGTGAGACACTGATACATGAGTTGTAATGTGCAGTGGTTTCTATACATGTTGAAGTGTGTGCAGATAATTTGCACTTGGGAGGTCTCTGATCTTTTGGTAGGCGTCTAGTGAATACCTCTGCGTATGCGGGTTTATGTGTTGTGTCCTGAACTTGTGTGAGAGGTGAAGTGTGTGTGAGCCGACAACTTGTTTGATGTCTTGTTTTTTGTTATGTGAGAGGATTGTTTCTGAATTGATAGTGTAATTACATCTTTTACATATAGTATTTCTTTGTTTTAGGACTAAGTGGTGGTTGTCATTATACAAGAGGCAATTATTGCATTGCCTCAGGATGCAAAAGTCAATCAGGCTGGTGAGAAAAATGGTGAGAAAGTGACCATCCATAATGGCAGATTTATACTATAGTACTGTTGGGGAGTGTGTAAGTTAGATCAGTTTATGATGTAGCAATAACAGAGGGTTTTATTTTCTCTTGACAGATTAGGGTGAAGAGTTGTGGCCATGATGCTCACTGTGCAGCTGAGCTGCCTGCAGAGCAACAGGGGACTTGAGACAGTTCTACTGATAGATGTCTAGGGAAAATTTAAGTTGCCAGGCATTTGTGTCTATAAGATTTGAACTGTGTACCCTTGACACACAAAATCCCTGTATTAGCCCACTACACTAACCTACTATCTTACTTTCTACTAATCTGCTAATCTGCATATCCATTTATCAATCACCCTTTCCAGAACTTTCAAGTAATCTGATAGGAGTTTGATACCTCTGTACTGCTCACAGTTGTGGACATACCCTTTGATCTTGTATACTGACATGAGTATGCTTATTCTCTACTCATCTTGGATGCGCCTTTCTCTCCACACTGCTGTTGGTACCCTCAGGAGCTATTTCTCCCCTATCTCACCCAGCTTCTTTATCATATCTGCTGTGACCTCAGCTGAGCCTGCTGCTTTCTCTGACTTGATTTTCCTTAGTGCTATTATTCTTCTTCATTGGGAGGACCTCTTCTTCTCTAATCACAGTCCGTGTCTGGAGCAGTACAGCTTCTGTGGGGTTTTCTTCATTCAGAAGCTGCTGGAAGTACTCCTTCCATCTTCCTTTGATGTCTTGTGGACTGATGAGCAGGTTGTTTCTGGAATCCCATATGAATGGTGCATGACTATCTTCTTTGTCTTTCTGTCTTTGCTTTACAACCTGATATAGTTTCTTGGTGCCACCTACTGAGTCACTTTCCAGAAGCTAGTAGAATGCCTCTGATGCCCTGTTCTTTACTAGTGAAACTCCTTTCTTTGTCTATTTGTTAGCCAGCCAGTATTCCTTTCTGGTCTGGTCCGTCTTTTCCATCTCCCACTTTTTCCTGCACTCTTTCAATCTTTTGATGACTTTCTGGACTTCTGCGTTCCACCACCAGCTTTCCTTATATATCTTAATTCAATATCAGCCACATATCTGTTCTATAGTCCTTACACATGCTATTTTGAGGCATTGCCATTCTTCTTCAACTACACCTATTTCCTCCTCTTCTTGGGGTGCTTGAGCCCTGAGTAATTCCTTGAATTGTTGCACTTTCTTCCCAGTCAACTTCCAGGTCTTCAGCCTGGTCTCTGTTGACCTTATAGGTTCATAGGTTCATAGGTAAGTACTAGGCTATCAGCCCAAGGGCCTACGTAAGCCTAGCCAACAAGATCCCCTGGCTTACGCCACCCAAGAAAGTTAATTTTCTGTGGCACTGTTGAGCAGAGTCACAGACATGATCCCCAGGATGTATTTCCTATTTCCCATGCACTCATCAAGATTTTTCTTGAAGAGTGCTAATGAGGAACTTTGCTTGACATAGATGGGTAGCTTGTTCGAGAGTATAGGAAGTCTCTGGGACATGAATCTATCCCTCCAGCATATCCTGTTTATTGTGGTGACAAGGTTTAGGTCCCTAGAGCGTGTAGCTCAGAGGGATTGGGATTTCTTTAGGTGTAGCATGTCCAACAGGTCTGGGTTTAACATAGCTTTATATGTTAGGCAGAAATCTCCTTGGAGTAGGCGATATGCTACAGAGTAAAGATGGATTTTTTTGAGACGGTCAGTGTAGGGCATCTGTTTGAGGCCAATCATCCTCATTGTGAGGTACTTCTGTGGCCTTTCCATCTGCTGCAGATGTCTTGTGAGGTACATTCCAAAAGGGGCATTGTACTCTTATAATAGTTCTTATGATTGCCGAGTAGAGGGGAACAATGACCACTTTTTTCCTGGATGAGAATGCTTTTGTGATGAGGTGTGCCACACAGAAGGATTTCCTGACTACTGTGGAGATGTAATTATCAAAGGAGAGACTACTGTTCACCTGGGTCCCAAAGTCTCTTATTATACATCTGGCATTAAGTAGACTGCCGTTTATGTGGTAGTTCATGGGTACAGAGTTTTTACCAAAGGGATGACAATGCACTTTTTGGCATTGAGCTTGAGGCCATGCCTCCGACACCAGGCATCTGTCTCAGTGAGGCCCTTCTGTAGAATGTCCACATCATTTGGGGACTCAACTATGGCTCCTAGTTTGCAGTCATCTGTGAACTTCATTAGTCAGAGAACTTCTGTGTTAGCCTGTACTTCAGAGAAGTAGATACCAAACAGGAGAAGTCCCAGAACTGAACCCTGTGGTACTCCACTTGTCACTGGTTTGAAGTCAGATATGGAGTCTGCAACTACAGTGTGGGTTCTGTCAGTGAGCCAGTTGGCAACCCATCTTGTGACATAGGGATTTATACCTAGTTTAGTGAGTTTAGCTATAATTCCAGAATGGGGGATGGTGTTGAAAGCCTTGGCGAGGTCAAGATAGGCTGTGTGAACCACCTTCCCTCGTCTATGGCTTTGGTGACTGCCTCAAAGAAGTCGATCAGGTTCAGAAGGCATGATCTGCCTTTCACAAACCTGAACTGGGTGGGGTACAGAGTTTGGAGGTTACCAATGTCTTTGTTTATGAGTTCCATAATGATACATTCCATGGCCTTGCAGACCAGGCTTGTCAGACTGATAGGGTGATGGTTCCCAGGATCAGTGGTGGCTCCCCCTTTGTGGAGTGGGATAATTGTTGCTGTGCGCTATTCAGTGGGCACAAAGCCTGACGTGAGACTATGACTGAACATGGTGCTTAGGTGGGGAGTCAGTTTGTTCTGAAGTTCGTGTAAAACGCAGCCTGGGATGTTGTCTGTTCCCATGGTTGCTGTGTTTTTGGTTTGAGAAAGTGCAACTTTTACCTGCATAGATGTGATTACAGGGACTCTGCATTCTTCCTGTATAGATGTGGGCCCTTTAGGGGGTGAGAGAGTGGGTTAAAGTAAGCACTGAACTAATCTGCCAGGATGTTGGCAATATCAGTTGGTTCTGTAATTTTCTTGCCGTTGTGCTGTAACTCAGAGCAGATCTGGGTGTTGCCATTGAGATTCTTGACATAACTATAGAATGCTTTGTGGTTGCCCTTAGAATCAGCTGCAATTTTATTTTTGTAGCTAGCTTTGGAGGATCTTATAAGGGAGCTCTGCTTCTTACTGAGGCTGACCAGGGAGCTCTTCCACTCATGGGATTTTACTCTCTTTTGCAACAGTTTCTTCCTTCTGTTGTAGAGTTTGTTTATGGCAGGGGACCACCAGATTGGCTTCCTTTTTTTGCAGGATAGCGTCTTGGTTCTGTTTGGGATAGCATGATCCATGCACTCATGTAAGTGCTTATAGAGTGCATTTGTGTAGGATTCAGCAGTCATAACTGTATTGTCCATCTGCATGGGTGTCATGAAGTTCACCATGTCTGTCTTAAGAAGCATGAAGTTGGCTTTGGAGAAATTGTTTACCATGGTTTCCATAATGGTGAGTGGGGGCGGGATATGGATATCTAGGGTGATTAGCTTATGGTCGGATCTGACCAACAAGGAGTTGACTTCAGGTGTGGAACACCGGTCACTTATGTTGGTAATGACTAGGTCTAGGATATTGTTGTCCCTGGTTGGGGTGTGGATAAGTTGATCCAGGGCATTGGAATTTATGAATTCCAGAAAGCGTTGAGCAAAGGCGTTGGTACATGAGTAGTTTTCCCAGTTAATGGTGGGGTAATTGAAATCACCCATTATTAGGATGTTTGGTTGAAACCTAATATTTTCCAGTATATCAAGAAAAGAGATGTGGGAATTCTGGGGCATGGTGGGGGATCTGTAGCAAGCTACAATTTTGATTGCAGTTTTGCCCAGAGTTAGTTGCACTTGGATAACCTTGGATGCATTATGCTGCTCAACTAGCCTGGAGGTGTGTATATTCTTAATGAATATGAACACACCTCCGCCTTTGCTGTTCTGGTCCAGGTTAGATGGCCAAAAAGTGTGGTATGAGTTATAGCCTAGTAATGCAGGGGTGCTCTCTAGATCCTTGAACCAGGTCTCAGTCACTGCGCAGATATCAATGTTTTCCATTTTAAGGAGTGCCTCGAGTGAGTGCATTTTGAGATTTAGACTTC
>NC_056751.1:319340674-319343174 GCF_019279795.1 Protopterus annectens
CTATGAGGATGACAGTGGACCTGCACTGTAAGGCTGTTTGAACAAATTTGATCATCAGAAGGGGGTAAGTGCAACACTGGGGGCCAATGATGAGCCAGAGAGTTTCTGGGAGTAAGTTCCTGAGGAGGGTCTAGGGCAAAATAACAGCTTCACTTCATATTCTGGGGTGTTGCAAATACACTGCAGCAGGGAGAGTCCCACTGATTAAATATTTCTTTGACAATCACTGGATGGAAGGACCACGCATGAGGCAGCAGGAGTTTCCTCCAGAGCCTGCCTGCTAGGACATTGAACTTTCCAGGGATGTGTGCTGTGATCAGAAACAGGTGGGAGGCTATCACCTATTGCCACACTCTCATGGCTTCATGACAAAGCAGGTAGGATCTGGCTCCCCCTTGCTTGTTTATGTACCACACTACTGTCATTTTGTCTGTCCCAGTATTTAAAACTACCAGAAGAAAGTAATCCTGCTGTCCCTGCAACACAATGAAAGCTGGCTCATCTCCAGAATGTTTATATGAAGACAAGACTCTGAGTATGACCAAAGACCTTAAACCATTCTCCATTTGCAATGGCACCCCCCCCCCCCACCTGAGGAAGGATACATCCATGGTCACTTTTGCTACTGGGGTGGGAACTTGGAAGACTGTCTGCCAACACTAGCAAGGACTGAACCCACCATTGCATGGATTTTCAGTATGATTGAGCTAGGATAATGAGAAGAAAAAGAGGGAGAAACCTGTGAGACCACTATAACTGTAGAAGTCATTGAAAAATCCACATGTGGTACCAGGAAAACTGTACCATCAATACTGAAAATGTCATAAAACCCACTATCCTCAGAACTAATCACTGAAGGATGTTTGGATATCAGAAGGTTCTGAACTGTAGTCCTTAAGGACAGAATTCTGACCTGGGGAAGGAATATTATAGTATTGTCCAAAAGAGATCATTATAATAGTTCTAATGATTGCCGAGTAGAGGGGAACAATGACCACTTTTTTCCTGGATGAGAACCCTTTTGTGATGAGGTGTGCCACACAGAAGGATTTCCTGACTACTGTGGAGATGTAATTATCAAAGGAGAGACTACTGTCCACCTGAGTCCCAAGGTCTCTTATTACACATCTGGCATTAAGTAGACTGCTGTTTATGTGGTAGTTCATGGGTACAGAGTTTTTACCAAAGGGGATGACAATGCACTTTTTGGCATTGAGTGAGGGTCAGATTGGATTTTCCTAGATTAATGGAAATTGCTAGGGAAGTATGTATCTGAAGGAGGTAATCCCTGGCTTGCAAGTTTCCTTTGAAGGCACACTCAGGGGCCAGTCATGCAGTTCAGGAAATATACTGAATGCCTGGAGTTGCAGATGGGATGCTACTATCATCATGCATTTGATGAACACCCTGGGAGCTAAATGGCAAGACACTAGTATTGAGTAGCACCCAAGTGGAAGTGCAGGAATCTCCAGGACTCCTCCATAATATTTATGTGAAAGTAAGTATCCTGAAGATATATGGACCACATACGAATACAGAAGAATTGACTGCACCAAAAACATTTGACAGTGGGTCTACTCAACATATTTGATCAGGAGGCTTAGGTCCAATATGGGCAGGAGATCCTTGAATTTCTTTGGCACCAAAAAGAATCTTGAATAAAACCCTGACCCAACCTAGTCTGTTTGGACCTCCTGGGTGAGTCTTTTTTGTAGCACAGAAAGAACTTCTTGCATATTGGCCTTTTTCTGATTGGGTGGGGCATCCAGCAATGGGGACTTCCAAAAATGGATGTGACAACCTCTGGATGCAATCCTTCTTACCTACCTGTCTCATGCAATGGCAAGCCATGACAGTGGGTAGATGGATATGTGTTCCCCATCTGTCTCAAAAGTGGAGCATTTGGGACATTTAGGGATTCTGGAGGCATCTGCCAAAAAGGGCTTATGGAATCCCTGGTTCTGCAGATCACATTAGCCCCTGGGTCTGTGTTCTTTAAAGTCACCACCTCTGCCATGGCCACCTCTGTCAGAAATGGAGTTGTACTGACATCTAGACTTTCAGAACCAGAGAGAACAAAGCCCTTTTTGGTTCCATTTTAATGAGTTACCTGGGAGCTTAAAATTTAATTCCAACTAAAAAGAGTGTTTTGCCATCATGTTAACTCTTCTGCATTTTTTTATCTGTACAGCCAAATAGGGTTGTACCTCTGAAGGGAGAATTTCTAAAGGATGCTTTTAAAGTTATACATGGAACTGCATAACCACAACCAAGTGTGGCATCTCATAGCAATACCTGCCCCGGCTGCTCTTGCTGCCCCATCCTCCGCATTATGCGCTAGGTTCATAGACAGATTTGTAATAGTGGACATGGTTGACAGAATAGCGTGAAGTTGTTTCTGCATCTAAGGGGAAATTGGATTCTTTAGAGTGGGTAATGCCTGTTGAGTGAGATCTTTCTGGAACCTTGTCATATGTGTGGCATAATTCACAGCTCAGAT